>NC_091977.1:117940565-118240565 GCF_044704955.1 Pristiophorus japonicus | reverse complement strand
GAAGGGAGGAGAAGGCAAAGGAGGGGAGAAAGAAAGTGGATGGGAGAGGAGGAGGAGGAGGAGGAGGAGGGGAAGGGGTTCGAGGATGTGAAATGGAGGGTGAATTTAAAACAGAAATAGACAGTTTCTTAAATGAGACAAGGGGTTGTGGGGAGCGGGCAGGGAAATGGAGCTGAGTCCATGATCAGATCAGCCATGATCTTATTGAATGGCAGAGCAGGCTCGAGGGGACATATGGCCTACTCCTGCTCCTATTTTTTATGTTCTTATGTTCTTATGTTTGTTGCTTAGGCTTTCTGGACTGCTCTCTCTGACCTCTCCCCAGTCTCTGGCCTGTAGATTTCAGATCTAGTACTCTAAGGAGTGTAAATGGACTGGACCCAACACAATGGGGCAGGATCAGCCCAAGATAATGGTCGTGGCAGCAGGAGCCAGGGTGTAAGATGTGTGGTCGGGGATATCAAGAGATGGGGCAGGAGTGTAAGGCCAGAGTGAGAGGTCTTGGACGGTGAGTCAATTATTAAAAACTGCTGTCCTATGCCTCCTTCTGCAGTCAGTTGTAAACTTGGGAAAAATGGAGGAATTTTACTCCGCTGGTGGCCATGAATGGGCCTTGCAGTGACAGGGAGAAAAATAAACAGGTATTGGGGCCGAACTTGGTCAAGGCCTCCGCCCATCCAAGTGCCGCCCAAAGTGCCGCTGATGGCCGCCGAGGTAGCGGACGCTACTTTTGGCGGGGTTTTCATCGCCGAGGTCCCTCGAAGATCGGTGGGTGGCAAATCAACGACATACGCTGCCAATCTAGGTGGCAGTGGGTGGGAGGACTCATTCTTGGCAGCAGAGGTGCTTGCTGCCCAAGTGCCGCGAGGATGGAGTCGGGCCTACGAAGGGTTGAAGAGGTAAAAATAAAAATCATCACCAACAAAAAAAAAACCATCTGACGACCTTCAGGAGACCCCATCCAGGTAAGTACCTGCAAAGAAATAATTTTAAAACATTCCATTTACCTTTTTTTACAGGATCTTGACACTCACCATTCAGGACAGAACAGCCTCCACGCAGCGGTGCACCGCCGTCCTGCCGCTGACTCCAGCCGACTCCCGCCCACACCAATCTGGCAGCTCGGCGGGCGGGAGGTCACTTACGTGCATCGGCTGTCCGCTGACGTCGGCGGGCGCTTGCTGGCGGCTCTCCCCTCCCGCCCGCTTCAGGCCACGTCGAAAGTGGCACTAGGCGATTCGAGCAGAGGAATGTTGGCAACAGTGGGCGACAGTTGGCGGCAGTGGGTGGTAAGTTCATCAATTTCAGTCCCATTAATATAAAGTAATATAAAAACTGAAAGTTACAATGTTTTAAATATATAAAATACAAATGATAAATCCTTAAACTGAAGCAGATAGTGAACTAACCAGTCAGGAAAAATCACAAAAAAATTAAGATTGCGGCCCAGTTGGCAACAACAGCTCAGAAGGCTGCTCCAATGTCACTTGCATAATCAATGTAACAGGTGTACATCTGCAAAATTCATCTTAAATATGAACGTAGGAACTTATAATAGGAACTTATAATGGCACATAGGCTGGATGTTTCTGATTGTGCCCTGAAAGGGTTAGGACAGGGCTTTTGCCTGCTACCCCATTCCTGCCATTATCCGGGCCCAGTTTCCTGGCTCAGGGCCATTAGGTATTTGTAGCGAATTTCCAGCGTGATTTCTGCCAGCATGTCGAAGACCACCAATGACATCCAGAAAAATCAAAGGCATCAGCTACATTAAAAGGGCCACAGGCCCACGAATCTGGACCAGTACATTGAGAGAAGGACTTGGCTGAGACCGAAGCCCTCACCAGTTAAGTGTTCAGAGGGAGAGGAGGCTTTTACCTGGTGCTCGCCTTGCATTTGCTGCATATGGGGCCATTCGCATTGATACTCTGGGCTTCCCGCCATAGTTGGTGGTCCTGGAGAGCAACTGGGAGAAAAGGAAGGAAATGGGCTGGAATCCTGGGCCCCGCCACCACCAGTTTTTGCAATTGGTGGTAGGAAAGGGTTGGCTAGGTGGTATCCCAGCACCAACAGGGAGAGGGTAATTCAGGTTGGGGTGGTTAGGCAGCAATAGGCTTCATCACCCAATTTCACCTCTTTTCTGCCACTGTCCTATCCATATTGCAGGAAGGTTCATCCCAGAATACATCACGATAGGAAGTCAAGTGGAACAGACAGGTGTGTGTGTGCAGGCGTAAGGTTTTTAATGCAGATATATTCTCCCCCTTTTTAAGAGCATATTAATATGACTGTTTGTCTCTTAATACTCAGTTTTGAAGCAGGTGACACACCCACAACATCAACTGTCTATCCTATTCATAAATGCAGATTGATGTACTGTGCTTTTTCATCTACTTCTATTTTAGTTTTTAAAAAAGTCACCTCCGCAAGTGCAGAAAAGACCTGAGACCTGCTGCGAGCTTTTTTTTCAAAAGAACAAAAGAAATAAGAGCAGGAGTAGGCCATTTGGCCCCTCGAGCCTGCTCCGCCATTCAATAAGATCATGGCTGATCTGATCCTGGCCTTAACTCCACTTCCCCGCCCGCTCCCCATAACCCTCGACTTCCTTAGCATTCCCAAATCTGTCTATCTCCATCTTAAATATATTCAAAGATCCAGCTTCCGCAGCTCTCTGGGGTAGAGAATTCCAAAGATTCATGACCCTCTGAGAGAATAAATTCCACCTCATTTCTGTTTTAAATGGGCGACCCCTTATTCTAAAACTATGCCCCCTAGTTCTAGATTCCCCCACGAGGGGAAACATCCTCTGCTTCTACTCTGTCAAGACCCCTCAGAATCTTATATGTTTCAGTAAGATCACCTCTCAGTCTTCTACTCTCCAAGGAGTATAGGCCCAACCGGCTCAACCTTTTTTCATATAACAACCCCTTCATCTCAGGAATCAACCTCGTGAACCTTCTCTGAGCTGCCTTCAATGCAAGTATATCCTTCCTAAATAAGCAGACCAAAACTGTATGCAGTACTCTAGGTGTAGTCTTACCAACGCCCTGTACAGTTGGAGCAGGACTTCCTTACTTTTATACTCCATCCCCTTTGCAATAAAGGCCAGCATTCCATTTGCCTTCCTGATTACTTGCTGTACGTGCATGCTAACTTTTTGAATTTCATGCACAAGAACCCCCAGATCCCTCTGTACTACAGCATTTATTTTGTAATCACTCCACATTTAAATAATAATTTGCTTTTTTATTTTTCCTAACTAAGTGGATAACCTCACATTTGCCACATTATACTCCATCTGCCAAATTTTTGCCCACTCACTGAGCCTGTCTGTATCTCTTTGTAGAATCTTTGCGTCATCCTCACAACTTGCTTTCCCACCTATCTTTGTATCATCAGCAAATTTGGCTACGTTACACTCTGTCCCTTCATCCAAGTCATTAATATAAATTGTAAATAGTTGAGGCCCCAGCACTGATCACTGTGGCACCCCACTAGTTATTGTTTGCCAACCTGAAAATGACCCATTTATCCCAACTCTCTGTTTTCTGTTAGTTAGCCAATCCTCTATCCATACTAATATATTACTCCCAACCCCGTGAGCTTTTATCTTGTGCAGTAACTTTTTGTGTGGTACCTTATCGAATGCTTTCTGGAAATCCAAATATATGACATCAACTGGTTCTCCTTTATCCTCTCTGCTCGTTACATCCTCAAAGAATTCCAGCAGATTTGTCAAACATGATTTCCCTTTCATTAAACCATGCTGACTTTGCTTGACTGCATTATTTTCTGCTGCTTCCTTAATGATGGTCTCCAGCATTTTCCCAATGACAGATGTTAGGCTAACTGGTCTATAATTGCCTGCTTTCGGTCCTCCTCGTTTCTTAAATAGAGATGTTACATTTGCGGTTTACCAGTACGCTGGCACATAAGAACATAAGAAATAGGAGAAAGAGTAGGCCATACGGCCTCTCGAACCTGCTCTGCCATTTAATACAATCATGGCTGATCCAATCATGGACTCAGCTCCACTTCCCTGCTTGCTCCCATAACCCCTTATTCCCTTATTGGTTAAGAAACTGTCTATTTCTGTCTTAAATTTATTCAATGTCCCAGCTTCCACAGCTCTCTGAGGCAGCGAATTCCACAGATTTACAACCCTCTGAGAGAAGAAATTCCTCCTCATCTCAGTTTTTAATGGGTGGCCCCTTATTCTAAGATTATGGCCCCTAGTTCTAGTCTCCCCGATCAGTGGAAACGTCCTCTCTGTATCCATCTTGTCAAGCCCCCTCATAATCTTATACGTTTCGATACGATCACCTCTCATTCTTCTGAATTCTAATGAGTAGAGGATCAACCTACTCAACCTTTCCTCATAAGTCAACCCCCTCATCTCCGGAATCAACCTAGTGAACCTTCTCTGAATTGCCTCCTAAGCAAGTATATTCTTTCGTAAATATGGAAACAAAAATTGTATGCAGTATTTCAGGCGTGGCCTCACCAATACCCTGTATAACTGTAGCAAGACTTTCCTGCTTTTATACTCCATCTCCTTTGCAATAAAGGCCAAGATTTCATTGGCCTTCCTGATCACTTGCTCTACCTGCATACTAATCTTTTGTGTTTCATGCACAAGTACCCCCAGGTCCCGCTGTACTGCAGCACTTAGCAATTTTTCTCCATTTAAATAATAACTTGCTCTTTGATTTTTTTCTGCCAAAGTGCATAACCTCAAACTTTCTAATGTTATATTCCATCTGCCAAATTTTTGCCCACTCCCTTAGCCTGTCTATGTCCTTTTGCAGATTTTTCGTGTCTTCCTCACACATTGCTTTTCCTCCCTTCTTTGTATCGTCAGCAAACTTGGCTACGTTACACTCGGTCCTTTCTTCCAAGTTGTTAATATAGATTGTAAATAGCTGGCACCTCTCCAGAATTCAGGGAATTTTGGTACATTACAACCAATGCCTCCACTATCTCTGCAGCCACTTCTTTTAAGACCCCACAATAACTCCTTGATTATCAATTATTGCAATGTTTTTAGTGTCCTCTATCGTGAAAACCGATCTGTTTTAAGTCTCTGCCATTTCTCTGTTTCCCATTATTAATTCTCCAGTCCCATCCTCTAAGGGACCAACATTAACTTTAGCTAATTGTTTCCTTTTTATAAACTCGTAGAAGCTATTACTGTCGGTTTTTATATTTCTTGCTAGTTTACTCTCATATCCTATCTTCTCTGTCTTTATCATTTTTTTAGTCATTCTTTGCTGGTTTCTAAAAATGTCCCAATCCTCTGGCCTGTCACTGTCCTTCGCAACATTGTATGCCTTTGATTTCAATTTGATACCATCCTTTATTTCCTTAGCTAGCCAGGGATTGTTCAACTTCTCTTAGCATCTTTACTTCTGACTGGAATAAATCTTTGCAGAGGGTTATGAAATATCTCCTAAATGTTTGTGTCATGTATGTACATTCTGTTTGTACAGGAACACCTCAAGCCAGATGACGACATCATCATCTCGAGATACAGGTTTTATACACATGTTCGATTGGAGGGCCAGAGCGCGGCGGAATTTGTTGCCGACCTGAGATGTCTAGCGGGACCGTGCAAGTTCGGGACGGTGTTGGCAGACTTGCTGCAGGGCTTCTTCATTATCGGTATCAACCACGAGGTGATCCTGCTCAAACTTCTGACGGTGGAGGGGTTGGATTTAAAAAGGGCCATCCAGATCGCTCAATCGTGTATGACGACGGACAGGAGTCTAAAGCAAATAGCAGTGAAGAACCGAACCTCGGCAAGTACTGTAAATGCGATTGATTCGGCGTTCGGCAGAGCGGCACATGGCAGGGCTTATCCGGCTGTGTTCACAAAACCTGTGGCTGCCCAAAGTCCGCCAGCGGGAATGTATCCGACTTCTCCATGTTGGCGTTGTGGGGGAAATCATTGGCACCAGCAGTGACGATTTAAGCAATATAATTGCAAAGGCTGTTTGAGAGTGGGGCATCTCCAGCGCAAGTGTCCGCAGATGAGCAAGCGAGCTGTGACACACCACGTGAAGGATGAGAGTCAGACTAGTGCAGATCCGGATATGCAATCCGAGATGCCAGCAGAGTAAGTGTATGGACTGTACTCCTTCATAACCAAGAGTAAACCAATTTTGAGTAATGTGAAGTTTAACGGGATACCGGTATCGATGGAACTGGACGAGAGGGCATTTAATAAGCTGTGGGATACTAAGACTATGAGGCCCAGGTCCTGTTAATGTTATTATGTTCAGAATAACTCCACAAGAGTGTGTTGTAAGCTCAAACCATTGTGACCTTGGTCTCTTTAATGTAACTCCAAAGAGAGGAAGTAGCATGGTGGATTGCCTTTTATACCTGCTTGCCCAGGGTGCACAGGTGACCCTTAGGTCTCCCACAGGTGTGACCCCTAGTGGCAAGTCTTACACATTGGTGAGGTTTGCATACACAACAAACGCCAAGCTGTGCACGTACACCAAAGAACTGATAAAGGTGATTGGCAGTGCACAAATTAACATCACATAACGGTGCAGTTTACGAGTTACCGCTGTGGATTGTTTCAGGCAATGGCCCAACGCTGCTCGGCAGGATCTGGTTGGAGAAAATCAGATGCGACTGGAACGATATAAAGGAGTTGGCATCGGAGGAAGATAGATGTGCCCAAGTATTGAGCAAGTTCCCCTCGCTGTGCGAACCGGGTATCGGCAACTTCATGGGAGCCAAGGTGCAGATCCATGTGGACTCAGATGCAAGACCCGTCCATCATAAAGCTCAGGCAGTGCCGTATATGATGAGGGAGAAGGTCGAAATTGAATTGGACAGACTCCAGCGTGAAGGGATCATATCACCGGTTGAACTTAATGAATGGGCCAGCCCCATTGTTCCTGGCTGAAAAGTGATGGCACAGTCAGAATCTGTGGAGACTACAAGGCTACGATCAATAGGGTTTCGAAACAAGATCAGTACCCATTACCGAAGGCCGATGACTTGTTTGCGACGCTAGCCGGAGGGAAGTCGTTCACAAAACTGGACTTGACGTCGGCCTATATGACACAGGAGCTGGTCGAGACGTCGAAGAGACTTACTTGCATTAACATGCACAAAGGACTGTTTATTTACCACAGGTGCCCTTTCGGAATTTGCTCAGCTGCAGCAATATTCCACAGGAATATGGAAAGTCTACTGATGTCTGTTCCCAGAACCATCGTATTCCAAGATGACATCCTGATCACCGGTCGTGACTCCAAGGAACATCTGAACGACCTGGAAGAGGTTCTACTGCATTTGGATAGAGTGGGACTCAGACTGAAACGCTCGAAGTGCGTCTTCATGGCACCGGAGGTCGAATTCCTTGGGAGGAAAATCGCTGCTGATGGCATCAGATCTACTGACGTGAAAACCAAGGTGATCAAGAATGCACCCAAGCCACAGAATGTGACGGAGCTGCATTCGTTCCTGGTTCTACTCAACTACTTTGGCAACTTGCTACCTAAATTGAGCACCTTACTAGAACCACTTCACATGCTATTGAGAAAAGGCGACAACTGGGTGTGTGGCGCATTGCAAGACAGAGCTTTCGAGAAAGCCACCAATCTGCTGATACATTATGATCCATGTAAGCATTTAGTTTTGGCCTGTGATGCATCGTCATATGGAATTGGTTGCGTACTCCAACAAGCCAATGAGTCGGGGAAACTTCAATCTGTCGTGTATGCATCCAAAAGTTTGTCTAAAGCAGAAAGAGCCTACAGCATGGTAGAAAAAGAAGCTTTAACGTGTGTGTACGGCGTTAAAAAGATGTATCAATACCTGTTTGGTCTGTGGTTCGAATTAGAGACTGATCACAAGCCGCTCATTTCATTGTTTTCCCAGAGCAAAGGTATCAATACCAACGCTTCATCCCGCATCCAAAAGTGGGCGCTGACATTATCTGCCTATGATTATGTCATTCGCCACAGACCTGCACAGGGAATTGTGCCAATGCCTTGAGCCGGTTGCCGTTGCCCACACCGGAGGTGGAAAGGCCACAACCAGCAGATCTACTGTTAATCATGGATGCTTTTGAGAGTGAAGGAACCCCTGTCATGGCTCAACAAGTTAAGACCTGGACCAGCCAGGACCCGATTTTATCGGTGGTAAAGGGTTGCATCCTCAAAGGGGATTAGTCTGCCATACCTAAGTAAATGTGCGAGGAGGCCAAACCGTACATTTGTCGCAAGGACAAACTATCTATTCAAGCAGATTGCATATTGTGGGGCAATCACATTGTAATGCCCAAGAAAGGGAGAGAGAAGTTTGTGCGTGAGTTATACAGCACACATCCTGGTATAATGATGATGAAGGCCATTGCCAGGTCCCATGTATGGTGGCCAGGAGTTGGTTCTGAGCTGGAAGCATGCATGCATCAGTGCAACACTTGTATGCAGCTCAGCAAAGCACCAGCGGAATCACCGTTGAGTCTGTGGTCGTGGCCATCCAAACCTTGGTCCAGAATCGATGTAGACTTTGCAGGCCCCTTCCTGGACAAGATGTTTTTAGTGGTGGTGAATGCTTATTCAAAGTGGATAGAATGAATAATCAAGTCATCCAGCATGTCCACGGCAACCATAGAGAATCTCAATGTCATGTTCGCAACACATGGTCTGCCTGACATAGTGGTGAGTGACAATGGGTCGTGCTTCACCAGTCAGGAGTTTCAGGAGTTTGTGAAACTTAATGGCATAAAACATGTAAGGTCAGCACTATTCAAGCCTGCATCCAACGGGCAAGCTGAATGTGCAGTACAAATTATCAAGCAAAGTATGAGGAGGGTAACCCAAAGGTCACTGCAGACCCACTTGTCCTGCATACTGCTGAGTTACAGGACAAGACCCCACACACTCTCAGGGATCTCACCTGTGGAACTCATGATGAAAAGAGGTCTTAAGACCAAGCTATCTCTGGTACATCCGGATTTAAATAATCATGTTGAATACAGAAGACAAAGTCAACAAGGGTATCATGATCACGCAAATGTGTCACGTGAGATTTCTGTTAATGATCCTGTATATGTGTTGAACAATCGTCAGGGTCCCAAATGGATCGCTGGTACGGTCATGGCCAAGGAGGGTAACAGAGTATTCGTTATTAAGCTCAAGAATGGGCAAACTTGCAGGAAACACATTGATCAGACAAAGCTGAGGCACACAAATGAGCCAGAACAGTCGGACGAAGAAACCATCAACGACCAACCAACCTACCAGCAGCCTTCAGATGACTCAAGGATCATCAGTGAACCCAGAATTTCCATCAGGGACCCATTCAATAAAAATGGACTTGCAATTCTTGACATGGCCACTGCCACCCCCAACAAGTCAGTCTTCCAGCCATCAGCCACAACAGACCCCGCACATTCACCCAAGGCTGGAATTGAACTGAGATGGTCAACCCAGGAGTGCAAAGCACCGGACTGTCTCAACCTGTGAAAGACTGTGATAAGATCTCAGAGGGGCGTATTGTCATGTATGTACATTCTGTTTTAGCCACCAGGTGGCGTCATTGTTGGAGGCCACTGAGCAGCACCATGTGCGTGTATAAAAGGCCAGCCATTTTGAGAGTCAGGCACTTTGGGCCTAAATAAAGCAGAGCCAAGGTTGTACCTTGCTTAGTTAAACAGTACTCAGTTTGAACCTTTATTGCATACTTAACAGTTTGCCACTGTGTTTCTACAGTTTTACCCTGCTATATATTTTCCCAGTCCACTTTAACCAACTCTGCCTTAATCTTGATCATCTGAGCCAATATCATTTCTTACTACTGCACTGATCTCATCCTTTATTAATAGAACTACCCGACCTCCTTTTCCTTTCTGCCTAAACTTATGAAATGGCAAATACCCATGAATATTTAGCTCCCAGCCTTGGTCACCTTGCAACCACATCTCTGTAATGGCAATCAAAGCATAACCATTTATTTCTATTTGTGCCGTCAACTCATCTATCTTGTTCCGAATGCTTTGTGCATTCAGATATAGAGCTTTTAATTTAGTCTTATGTGTATATGCTCTTTCCCTACCTGTTCGACTCTGGTTATCATTATCCCCATCACTACCCTGCACTTTTGCCTTCTCCTTTCTCTTTGACTTTTTAAATTTCTGCTCACCGGATCCCGCCCCCCCACTATTTAGTTTAAAGCCCTATCTACAGTCCTAGTTATTCGATTCGCCAGGACACTGCTCCCAGCATGGGTCAAGTGAAGTCCATCCTGACGGAACAGCTCCCTCCTATCCCAGTACTGGTGCCAGTGCCTCAAGAATTGAAATCCATTCCTCCCACACTAATCATCTCTCTGAACCTATTTACCCTATGCAAATTTGCTCGTGGCTCAGGTAGTAATCCAGAGATTATTACCCTTGTGGTTCTGCTTTTTAATTTAATCCCTAGCTGCTCATACTCTCTCAGCAGAACCTCTTTTTTTCTTCTACCTATGTCGTTAGCACCTACGTGGACCACGACAACTGGATCTGCCTCCTCCCACTCTAAGTTCCTCTCCAGCCTAGAGATGTCCTTAACCCTGGCACCGGGCAGGTAACATAATCTTCGGGACTCATGCTCTCGGTTGCAGAGAACCGTATCTATCCCCCTAATGATACTGTCCCCTACCACATTTCTTTTTACTCTCCCCACTTGAATGGTCCCCTGTACTACGGTGATGTGGTCAGTTTGCTCATCCTCCCTGCAGTCCTTGCTCTCGTCCACAACGGGAGCAAGAATCTCGTACCTGTTGGACAAGAGCAAGGGCTGAGGCTCCTCCATGACTATCTCCTGGGTCACCATACCTGCCTTGCTCGTAGAAGTGGCCACCTAGAGAATAGCGGATGAGTTGGTAATGTTAATGGCTGCTTTCGCTCCAATCAGAAACATTTTCTGCATTCCTGTAACATTTCTGTTTTAAAAACCTGAAAAGAAAAATCATCCACTCACCCTTTCTCTTCCACTGAGAGACAATCTGACAGGGCTTGCTGCTGCAACTTTAAAAACGATCAGCCCCATCATTCACCAAATGCGAGATACTGGACAGAGACCGGGGGAATTTGCAACAATAAAGTTTTTCATCAGTCCCACTGCTCTTCAGGCCTTCCTGCTGTTCCAGGCCCTGATCCAAAAAACATCCTTTCCACAAAATATCCTCCTCCTACTCCCCGAGTATGACGAAATATGGACTTTTTAAAACCTTCTTTAGTGCCCATATTGGCCCAGCTCCCAGTCTTTCTATGATGTTGGTCCTTCCCTCTTGTTGTTACGCTTCTAGGCCTTTAGCTTCTAGTACAAAAGTTGGCTCTGCTGCTTTTTGAGCCTTCTTATTGCTCCAGTACCCATTCCAAAACACAAAACACCCATGAAAAGTTGGCTTAATTCTCCCTGACTTCTCACCCAGTTAAAGACGGACCAGACAAGATCCAGCATCCAGAGTTGTTCTAGCTACATAAATGTTTGGATGCTGAAGATCAGTGATTTGCTCCACTATATATTTGACAGAATTATGTATCAGTGTTACTTATGTTTATTTGTGATTTGTGATTGATTAAACGCATCATTAGTCCCAGTTTCAACTGGAGACCATACAACAGCAACAACTTGTACTTATATAGTACCTTTAATGTAATAAAACATCCCAAGACGCTTCACAAGAGCTTTATCAAACAAAATTTGACACCGAGCCACATAAAGGGACATTAGGGCAGATGGCCAAAAGCTTGGGCAAAGATGTAGATTTTAAGAAGCAACTTGAAGGAGGAAAGAGAGGTAGAGAGGCAGAGAAGTTCAAAGAGGTTTAAGGAGGGAATTCCAGAGCCTTGTGCCTCGACATCTGAAGGAACGGCTGCCAATTAAAATCAGGAATGCGCCAGAGGCCGGAATTGGAGGAGTGCAGATATCTCAGATTATCGGGTTGGAGGAGGGATTTGAAAATAAGGATGAGAATTTTAAAATTGAGGCGTTGCTTAACCGGGAACCAATATAGGTCAGCAAGCACAGGGGTAATGGGTGAACACTTGGTCCGAATTAGAATACGAGTAGTAGAATTTGGGATAACCTTAAGTTTATGGAGTGTGGAAAATGGGAGACAAGCCAAGAGTGAGTTGGAATAGTCAGGTAACAAAGGCATGAATGAGCAGTAGATGAGCTAAGGCAAGGGTGGAGTCAGGTGAGGTACAAACAGACGGTCTTAGTGATGGCGCGGATATGTGGTTGGAAGCTCATCTTGGTCCAATACAACACCAAGGTTGCAAACTTCAGACAGTTGCCAAGGAGAGGGTTGGAATCGGTAACTAGGGAATGGAGTTTGTGGTGGAGACCAAAAATGATGGTTTTGGTCTTCTCAATATTTAGTTGGAGGAAATTTCTGCTCATCCAGTACTGGATATCGGACAAGCAGTATGACAATTTAGAATCAGTGGAGGGGTCAAGAGATGTGGTTGTGAGGGCTGGGTGCATGAAGATGAGAAATAGGAGGGGACCAAGGATAGATCCTTGGAGAACATCAGAGGTAACGATGAGGGCGCTTGAAGAGAAACCATTGCAGGTGATGATTAGATAAGAATGGAACCAGATGAATGCAGTCCCACCCAGCTGGATGACAGTGGAGAAACTTTGGAGGAAGAAGGTGTGGTCAACTGCGTCAAAGGCTGCAGACAGGTCGAGAAAGACGAGGAGAGATAGTTTACCTTTGTCACAGTCTCATAGGATGTAATTTGTGACTTTTGATATGTATAGTTTCAGTACTGTGGGAGGGCCAGAAACCTGGTTAAAGGGAATCAAACATGGAGTTCCGGCAGAGATAGGCACAGATTTGAGAGGTGACAACATTTTCAAGGACTTTGGAAAGGAAAGGGAGATTGGAGATGGGACGGTACTTTGCAAGGACGGAGAGGTCAAGTGTTATTTTTTTGAGAGGAGTTATGATGGCAAATTTGAAGGAGAGGGGTACAGTAGCTGAGGAGAGAGAACCATTAACAATAGCCTCTAACATGGGAGCCTGAAAAGGAAATTGGTTGGTCAGCAATTTATTGGGGAGTAGGGTTGAGGGAAGAGGGAGTGGGTCTCATGGACAAGATGAGCTACGAGAGGGCTTGAGGGGTGATAGGAGAGAAACTAGAGAAAGATGCAAGTTCAGGGCTAGGACAGGACAGAACCTTAGAGGAAATTTGGCCTGATGGGCTAGGGGAAGGTGGTGAAGCAGAAGAGGCAGCTGAACAGATGGTCTCAATCTTAGTGACAAAGAAGTCCATGAGCTCCTCACACTTGTTGTTGGACATGGAGGTGGAAGAAGCAGGGGAGAGGGTTTAAAGAGTTGTTTCGCAGTGGAGAAAAGAAGCAGGAGTTATCTTTGTATTCCAGGATGATCCTGGAATAGTGAACAGTTTTGGAAGAGGAGAGTAGCATCTAATAGTGCTTTATGTGTTCCAGCTAGATCTAACAATGAATGGCTAAACCAGTTGTCCACCATATATGTTCAATTCTGCATCCCTTGCACTTAAAGGAGCAATGATGAGGGCCTTACCAGGGGGAACATTAAACAGATACTTTGTATCTGTCTTCAGGGGAGAAGACACAAAAAAACATTCCAGAAATAATGGGGAATCAAGCAATGTTCCTCCTAATTTTATTTGGCGCCGCGTTTAAAGGGCTGCACAGGGCATTGAAAATACTGTGCATGCACGATTTTTTGTATTGGCAAGCTGGCTGCGTGGGATCCCTGGAGCGCTGCACAACCGCACGGCAACACAGTATACAGGCAACTTTGGAATCAAGGGTCTAATGAAAATGAGGAGCTTAAAGAAAGTAGTATTAGTAAAGAAATAGTACTGGAGTAATTAATGGGACTAACTAAAAGCCAACAAATTCCTGGATCCTAGGATTTTAAAAGAAGTGGCTACAGAGATAGTGGATGCATTGGCTTTGAACTTCCAGAATTCCCGAGATTCTAGAACAGTCCCGGTGGATTGGAAGGTAGAAACTGTAACCCCACTATTCAAGAAAGGAGAGAGAAAACAGGGAACTATAGACCAATTAGCCTGATATCAGTAGTAGGGAAAATGCAAGAACCTATTATAGGGACATGATGACATGGCACTTAGAAAATAATAATTTGATTGGGTAGAGTTGACACGGATTTATGAAAGAAAAAATCGTGCTTTGCCATGGTGGGCGGTAGAGAACGCGGATTTTAGATGACAGGCAAGAGGTGGAACAAGATGAGATGCTCAAAGGAGAAGGTGCCAGAGGAGTCTGGCGACAGACCAAGGTGTGATTTGGGGATAAGACCCACACCGCCACCACAATCGTTTGGGTGGAGTAATGGTGGAAAGTATAGCCAGGTGGGTGCTGCAGTTCGGGAGGAGCTCAACAAGGAACGGGGGCTCGAGGCCCAAATAAAAGGGCGTGGCAGTTCGGGTGGAGCTCGTTGCTGCAGGGACAAAAAAAGTAAAAAGAATCGAAATCTAAGTGTGACGTCACAGCCAAGCAGGTAAGTGATTGGCTGGTGGATTGGTGAGTATTTTTATTTTCTTTAAGAAACCTTTGGCATTGGTGTTAGTTAGGAACTGCAAGTAAATATATAAGTGATCTTTATTATCTAAGGAGAACCAGTTAATTAAATCGGTTGTTTGCTGACTAGCCGCTGGGTGTGTTTTGCTAAGATTTAGAGTTTAGTTCTACTTTTAATTCCGATAGTTCCGAGTGTAACTAGAGGGATGGCAGGGCAGCTCAGTCCCATGGATTGCACATCCTGTGGCATGTGGGAAATCCCAGATGCTTCACGCAGCCGGGACGACCACATGTGCAGGAGGTGTCTCCAGCTGCACCAACTCGAGTTCCGTGTTTTGGAGCTTGAGCGGCGGCTGGAGTCACTGCGGTGCATCCGCGAGACTGAGAGCTACGTGGATAGCACGTTTCTAGAGACGGTCGCCCCACAGCTTAAGAGTGTGCAGGCAGATAGGGTTTGGGTGACACTGGACAGAAGAGGAGGACTAGGCAGGTAGTGCAGGAGTCCCGTGAGTCCATCTCGCTCTCCAACCGGTACTCTGTTCTGAGTACCGGTGAGGGCGATGGTGGCTCTGGGGAGTGCAGCCAGAGCCAAGTCCACGGCACCACGGGTGGCTCAGCTGAACCTGGGGTGGGGGAGGAAGAAGAATGGAAGAGCTATAGTGGTAGGTGATTCAATAATCAGGGGAGCAGACAGGTGTTTCTGCGGCCGCAGACGTGACTCTAGGATGGTATGTTGCCTCCCTGGTGCCAGGGTCAAGGATGTCACTGAACGGCTGCAGGGCATTCTGGGGGGAGAGGGTGAACAGCCAGAGGTCATGGTCCACATCAGTACCAATGACATAGGTAGGAAGAGGGGTGAGGTCCTGGAGGCAGAGTTTAGGGAGATGGAGAGAGATTAAAAAGCAGGATCTTAAAGGTAGTAATCTCCGGGTTACTCCCAGTGCCACAAGCTAGTGAGCACAGAAACAGGAGGATAGAGCAGATGAATACATGGCTGGAGAGATGGTGCAGGCGGGAGGGCTTTAGTTTCCTGAGGCATTGTGACTGCTTCTGGGGGAGATGGGACATGTACAAGCCGGACGAGTTGCACCTCAACAGAGGACCAATATCCTCGCGGAGCAGGGGGGTTTCTAGTGCTTTTCAGGAGGGTTTAAACTAGCTTGGCAGGGGGATGGGAACCTGAAAATAGATTCAATTGGGAGGGGAGTAAAGCTGGAATTAGAAAGCAAAAATAAAGAAAGTGAGTTTGAAGGAGAGAGGAAACAAGCAGGAAAAAAGGGTTTAAAAAAAACAAATTAAAGGCACTTTGTCTAAATGCATGTAGCATTTGTAACAAAATAGATGAGTTGACGGCAAAAGTGAGACAAATGGGTCTGATCTGATAGCCATTAGAGACGTGGTTGCAAGGTGACCAGGACTGAGAAGTAAATATTCTGGGGTATTTGATAATCCGGAAGGACAGACAGAAAGGAAAAGGAGGTGGGGTAGCTCTGTTGATAAAGGATGGAATCACTGCAATAGTGAGAAATTATATTGGCTCAAATGATGAGGATGTTGAAACAGTTTGGTGGGGATAAGAAATAATAAGGGGAAAAAGTCACTGGTGGGCATCGTCTATAGGCCCCCTAACAGTAGCAACTCTGTTGTTGGAGCATAAATCAGGAAATAGTGGAGACTTGTAAAAAAGGAACAGCATTAATCAAGGGTAATTTTAACCTCCATATTGATTGGACAAATCAAATTGGTCAGGGTAGCCTCGAGGAAGAATTCATAGAGTGCATAAGGGACGGGTTCCTTGAGCAGTATGTAACGGAACCAACCAGGGGGCAGGCTATCTTAGATCTGGTCCTGTGTAATGAGACAGGATTAATAAATAATCTCCTAGTAAAGGATCCCCTTGGAATGAGTGATCATAGCATGATTGAATTTCAAATTCAGATGGAAGATGAGAAAGTTGGATCTCAAACCAGCTTACTAAACTTAAATAAAGGAGACTTTGAAGGTATGAGGGCAGAGTTGGCTAAAGTGGACTGGGAAAATAGATTAAAGTGTAGGACAGTTGATGAACAGTGGTGTACATTTAAGGAGATATTTCACAACTCTCAAGAAAAATATATTCCGGTGAGGAGGAAAGGATGTAAGAGAAAAGATAGCCATCCGTGGCTAACTAAAAAATTGAAGACGGTATCCAATTAAAAACAAGGGCATACAAAGTGGCCAAAACTAGTGGGAGGACAGAAGATTTTAAAAGCCAGCAAAGAATGACTAAAAAAATGATTAAGGGAAGATAGACGATGAAAGTAAACTAGCACGAAATATAAATTCAGATAGCAAGAGTTTCTATAGGTATATAAAAAGGAAAAGAGTGGCTAAAGTAAATATTGGTCGCTTAGAGGACGAGACTGGTGAATTAGTAATGGGGAACATGGAGATGGCAGAAACTTTGAACAAATATTTGGTATCAGTCTTTACGGTAGAGGACACTAACAATATTCCAACAGTGGATAGTTAAGGGGCTATGGGGGTGGGGGGGGGGGGGGGCGGGGGAGGAATCACAATCACTAAGGAGGTGGTGCTCAGTAAGATAATGGGACAAAAGGCGGATAAATCCCCTGGACCTGATGGCTTGCATCCGAGGGTCTTAAGAGAAGTAGCGGCAGGGATTGTGGATGCATTGGTTGTAATTTACCAAAATTCCCTGGATTCTGGGGAGGTCCCAGCAGATTAGAAAACTGCAAATGTAACGCTCCTATTTAAAATAGGAGGCAGACAAAAAGCAGGAAACTACAGACCAGTTAGCCTAACATCTGAGGTTGGGAAAATGTTGGAGCCCATTATTAAAGCAGTAGCAGGACATTTGGAAAAGCAAAATTCGGTCAAGCAGAGTCAGCATGGATTTATGAAGGGGAAGTCATGTTTGACAAATTTGCTGGAATTCTTTGAGGATGTAACGAACAGGGTGGATAAAGGGGAACCAGTGGCTGTGGTGTATTTGGACTTCCAGAATGCATTTGACAATGAGCCACATAAAAGGTTACTGCACAAGATAAAAGTTCACAGGGTTTGGGGTAATATATTAGCTTGGGTGGAGGATTGGCTAACCAGCAGAAGAGAATAGGGATAAATGGTTCATTCTCTGGTTGGCAATCAGTAACTAGTGGGGTGCTGCAGGGATCAGTGTTGGGACCCCAACTATTTACAATCGATATTAACGACTTGGAAGAAGGGACCGGGTGTAACGTAGCCAAGTTTGCTGCTGATACAAAGATGGGAGGAAAAGCAATGTTGAGGAGGACACAAAAAATCTGCAAAAGGACATAGACAGGCTAAGTGAGTGGGCAAAAATTTGGCAGATGGAGTATAATGTTGGAAAGTGTGAGGTCATGCACTTTGGCAGAAAAAAATCAAAGAGCAAATTATTATTTAAATGGAGAAAAATTGCAAAGTGTCGCAGTACAGCGGGACCTGGGGGTACTTGTGCATGAAACACAAAAGGATAGTATGCAGGTACAGCAAGTGATCAGGAAGGCCAATGGAATCTTGGCCTTTATTGCAAAGGGGATGGCGTATAAAGGTAAGTCTTGCTGCAGTTATACAGGGTATTAGTGAGGCCACACCTGGAATACTGCATACGGTTTTGGTTTCCATATTTACGAAAGGATATACTTGCTTTGGAGGCAGTTCAAAGAAGGTTCACTAGATTGATTCCGGAGATGGGAGGGTTGACTTATGAGGAAAGGTTGAGTAGGTTCGGCCTCTACTCATTGGAATTCAGAAGAATGAGAGGTGATCTTATCGAAATGTATAAGATTATGAGGGGGCTTGACGAGGTGGATGCAGAGAGGATGTTTCCACTGACAGGGGAGACTAGAACTAGAGGGCATAATCTTAGAATAAAGGGCCGCCCATTTAAAACTGAGACGAGGAGAAATTTCTTCTCAGTGGGTTGTGAATGTGTGGAATTTGCTGCCACAGAGAGCTGTGGAAGCTGGGCCATTGAATAAATTTAAGACAGAAATAGACAGTTTCTTAAACGATAGGGGAATAAGGGGTTATGGGGAGTGGGCAGGGAAGTGGACCTGAGTCCATGATCGGATCAGCCATGATCGTACTAAATGGCGGAGCAGGCTCGAGGGGCCGTATGGCCTGCTCCTGTTCCTATTTCTCATGTTCTTATATTTACGGGGAAGGTGTCATCAGCCCTCAGCCAGGTTTCAGTCAAGGCCATGATGTCGATGCAATCACACACAATTGTTAATTTTCAAAATTATTTCAAGAAAATAGATTTTAAGGTGTCTGTACCATCTAGTCAATAGGGAAGTGGTCATCAACCGACCTTAAAAAGTACTGTCATGCATATCACAGTACATAATGCAGCAGCCACTGTGTTCTAATATAAATGTGGAGGTCTGACTAATCAAAGCAGGTTATTTTCACTGTACAAATGATTTGTAAAACCACATTTAGAATACTGTGTACAGTTTTAGTAATTCTATCTTCAAAGGGCACTGACACATTGATGATGGTTCAAAGAAGAGCAAAAACAATGATTGTGCCAAAGTCTGTGGATAGAGTGAATAGTTGCAAGGTGGAAGACTCAACTCTCAGTACCAATCTAAATGCTGCTGGTGACATTTGTAGTCTTCAATAATGTTTGGATGAAAAATGTTTTTTAGTTTGCAAGTGCTCTCCAACAGTTGCTACTACAATTCGCGAAGAAACCCTGATAGCAGGAAGCAAACAAGCCATCAGGGAATGATTCGCTGGGCAATAAATCCCACACCTACATCAAGGTTATCCAATGCAACATGCTGCTGTAACTATGCAATCTGGTGGAGGTTCTCAACCAGTGGCAGGAACTGATCTCATGGCTGGTCTACATCATAGAACGATAGCATCGGTAGCGAGAAATTCAGTCCAGTTAAGTTAGTGGCATGCAATATGCTCTGCAGAAAGGTCTGTTTTTCCCTGCGTCCAACCACAATGGATTACTGCAGGGTCCATCTCCTGAACAGATGCTTTCCTGTTCTTCTGAAATTTGAAACACAAACACAGAATCAACAGCCGATAGGTAACATAAGTCTTTTTAATCCTGGAAGTAACTGGGGCATTCTCACTCCCTACCTAACAGCATTGTGGGAGTACCTTCACCACATATATATGCGTGATATATTGATATATATTATGACTTAGACTTGGGTGTACAGGGCACAATTTTAAAATTTGCAGATGACACAAAACTTGGAAGTATAGTGAACAGTGAAGAGGATAGTGATTGACTTCAAGAAGACATAAACAGGCTGGTGGAATGGGCAGATACATGGCAGATGAAATTTATGACAGAAATGTGTGAAATGATACATTTTGGCCGGAAGAATGACGAGAGGCAATATAAACTAAAGGATACAATTCTAAAGGGGGTGCATGACTGAGAGACCTGGTGGTAAATGTAAACAAATCGTTGAAGGTGGCAGGGCAGGTTGAGAAAGCAGTTAAAAAAGTATACAGGATCATGGGCTTCATAAATAGTTGCAGAGTACAAAAGCAAGGAAGCTATAACCTTTATAAAACACTGGCTCGGCCTCAACTGGAGTATTGTGTCCAATTCTGGGCACCGCACTTCAGGAAGGATGTGAAGGCCTTGGAGAAGGTGCAGAAAAGATTTACGAGAATGGTTGCGGGGTGAGGGACTTCAGTTACGTGGATAGACTGGGGAAGCTGGGTTTGTTCTCCATGGAACAGAGAAAGTTGAGAGCAGATTTTATACATAGAAACATAAAAAATAGGTGCAGGGTTAGGCCATTCAGCCCTTCGAGCCTGCACCACCATTCAATAAGATTATGGCTGATCATTCACCTCAGTACCCCTTTCCTGCTTTCTCTCCATACCCCTTGATCCCTTTAGCCATAACAGTTATATCTAACCCCCTCTTGAATATATCCAATGAACTGGCATCAACAACTCTCTGCGGTAGGGAATTCCACAGGTTAACAACCCTCTCTGAGTGAAGAAGTTTCTCCTCATCTCAGTGCTAAATGGCTTACCCCTTATCCTTAGACTGTGTCCTCTGGTTCTGGACTTCACCAACATCGGGAACATTCTTCCTACATCTAACCTGCCCAATCCCGTCAGAATTTTATATGTTTCTATGAAATCCCCTCTCATCCTTCTAAACTCCAGTGAATACAGGCCCAGTCGATCCAGTCTCTCCTCATATATCAGTCCTGTCATCCAGGGAATCAGTCTGGTGAACCTTCGCTGCACTCCCTCAATAGCAAGAATGTCCTTCCTCAGGCCAAAACTGAACACAATATTCCAGGTGAGGCCTCACTAAGGCCCTGTACAACTGCAGTAAGACCTCCCTGCTCCTCAAATCCCCTAGCTATGAAGGCCAACATACCATTTGCCTTCTTCACCGCCTGCTGTACCTGCATGCCAACTTTCAATGACTGATGTACCATGACACCCAGCTCCCCTTTTTCTAATCTGCCGCCATTCAGATAATATTCTGCCTTCGTGTCTTTGTCCCCAAAGTGGATAACCTCACATTTATCCACATTATACTGTATCTGCCATGCATTTGCCCACTCACCTAACCTGTCCAAGTTACCCTGCAGCCTCTTAGCGTCCTCCTCACAGCTCACACCGCCACGCAGCTGAGTGTCATCTGCAAACTTGGAGATATTACACTCAATTCCTTCATCTAAATCATTAATGTATATTGTAAGTAGCTGGGGTCCGAGCACTGAGCCCTGCGGCACTCCACTAGTCACTGCCTGCCATTTTGAAAAGGACCCGTTTATCCCGACTCTCTGCTTCCTGTCAACCAGTTTTCTAACCACGTCAGTACATTACCCCCAGTACCATGTGCTTTAATTTTGCACACCAATCTCTTGTGTGAGACCTTGTCAAAAGCCTTTTGAAAGTCCAAATCCACTACATCCACTAGTTCTCCCTTGTTCACTCTACTAGTTACATCCTCAAAAAATTCCAGATTTGTCAAGCATGATTTCCCTTTCATAAGTCCATGCTGACTTGGACCGATCAAGTCACTGCTTTCCAAATGCCCTGCTCTTTCATCTTTAATAATCAATTCCAACATTTTCCCCACTACTGATGTCAAGCTAACCGGTCTATAATTACCCATTTTCTCTCTCCCTCCTTTTTTAAAAAGTGGTGTTACATTAGCTACCCTCCAGTCCATAGGAACTGATTGAGAATTGATAGATTGTTGGAAAATGATCACCAATGCATCCACTATTTCTAGGGCCACTTCCTTATGTACTCTGTGAGGTGTTCAAAATCATGAGGGGTTCAGAGTAGAGAGAAACTTTTCCCATTGGCGGAAGAGTCGAGAACTAGAGGACATAGATTTAAGGTGAGTGGCAGAAGAACCAAAAGCGACATGAGGAAAAACTTTTTTACGCAGCAAGTGATGTACTGTCTGAAAGGATGGTGGAGGCAGATTCAATTGTGCCTTTCAAATAGGAATTGTATAAGTATCCGAAGGAAAATTTTTTGCAGGGCTACAGGGAAAGGGTGGGGAGTGGACATGGCTGAAGTGCTCTTGCAGAGAACTGGTATTGGGTTTGACAGGCCGAATGGTCTCCTTCTGTGCTGTAACCATTCTATGATTCTATATCGACTGCAGTGGTTCAAGATGGTCCACCAGCACCTTCTCAAGGGCAAATGGGGATGAGCAATAAATGCTGCCCTTGGTAACGACATCCATATTCCAAGAATGAATAATAAAAAGAAACGCATGCCTAAACATGATAGGTCATGATCCAAAGAGAAGAAGGCAGGGTGAATCCTGCAAAAGCTTCAGTTTGGGACCTCTGTGAGGCTCAACTCTGTACCAGGTCTGACACATTCAAACTTTAGGCCAGCCTGTATTGAAAATATCAAACAACCATGCCAACTCATCATGAGGCTGGTTAGTGAAAGCTGGCATGTCACCATTATCATCTTTGCTGCACTCTTGGTCATTCTCAGTTGCCTTCTGGGGTTGGGGTAGCTTGTGAGGGACCTTCCCTGGGTTGATGTTGCAGAAACTGAGACAAGCTTTTCCTACTCCGTTGAAGGGCAGCTATGCCTGTATCTTGGTTGTGGTTGAATGCCCTGCAAACCTTGACATTTCCCACAAGAGAGCTCACAAAGAATACAACTTCTTCAGCTGGGTTGAAAATGGATGTGAGGAAGGACTTGCTTGTCACCCTGCTGCGGAGCTCACCTTTGCAAAATATAGCACTTGCCTGTTGATCCAATATCTTGCAGAGTGGTGCACCCAAACTTTCTGGCATTAATGGGAATCATCTACATAAAACTCCTTGAGAGCACTGCCAACAGTCCATGATGAGGTGGAGTGAGGCTTACTGAGATATATCTTTGAAGTTTTTCAGTTCCACCCTTTTCAGTTTTGACGCTTTAATATTGGCCAGTTTCAAATAAATATTCTTCTTTCTAGATATTCACCAGTTCTGACTGGTACCAGAGCATGCCCCGAGACTGCGGGTCAACAGCAAGCTGGAAAATGGGATTAGCCAGCTCATTTTGATCCATTCCATTGGCATCACACCAGATTTTAGAAGTTTGGGTCTTACAGTGGCACTAATAGCTCTTGTATTTAAATTTAGGCATGTGCCTGTACTGCCCAATATCAAATTATACAATACTGTAAACAATGTGATCGGAATTTTATACTGGTATCTTTTGGATTTGCACGTCTTCAATCTTTTTAAAGGCAGGTCAATCGTACTTCATAAGACATGGCCAGATATGCATATATAAGCAGCTTTATTTCACAGCAAATGAAGATAAAGCAACAATTGTGATTGGGCTCACTTGGACTCGTGAATGCGTGGCTTGAGGAATGGTGCAAGAGGGAGGGATTCAAATTCCTGGGATATTTGAACCGGCACAAACCGGATGGTCTGCACCTGGGCGGGACTGGAACCGATGTCCTAGGGACAGTGTTTGCTTGTGCTGTTGGGGAGGGTTTAAACATATGGCAGGGGGATGGGAATATATGCAGGGAGACAGAGGGAAGTTAAATGGGGGCAGAAGCAAAAGATAGAAAGGAGATAAGGAAAAGTGGAGGGCAGAGAAATCAAAGGCAAAAATCAAAAAGGGCCCCATTACAACATAATTCTAAAAGGACAAAGAGTGTTAAAAATAGAAGCCTGAAGGCTCTGTGTCTCAATGTGAGGAGCGGTCCAAGTCAGCATGGATTTATGAAAGGGAAATCATGCTGGACAAATCTTCTAGAGTTTTTTGAGGATGTAACTAGTAGAGTGGACAAGGGCGAACCAGTGGATGTGGTGCACTTGGACTTTCAAAAGGCTTTTGACAAGGTCCCAGGCAAGAGATTGGTGTGCAAAATTAAGGCACATGGTATTGGGGGTAATGTATTAACGTGGATCGAGAACTGGTTGGCAGACAGGAAGCAAAGAGTGGGAATAAACGGGTCCTTTTCAGAATGGCAAGCAGTGACTAGTGGGGTGCCTCAGGGTTCAGTCCTGGGACCCAAGTTATTTACAAAAACATTGATGATTTCGACAAAGGAATTGAAGGTAATATCTCCAAGTTTGCAGATGACACTAAGCTGGGCGACAGTGTGAGCTGCGAGGAGGATGGTAGGAGGCTGCAGGGGACTTGGACAGGTTAGGTGAATGGGCAAATGCAAGGCAGATGCAGTATAATGTGGATAAGTGTGAGGTTATCCACTTTGGTGGCAAAAACAGGAAGGCAGATTATTATCTGAATGGTGACAGATTAGTAAAAGGGGGGGTGCAACAAGACCTGGATATCATGGTACATCAGTCATTGAAGGTAAGCATGCAGGTACAGCAGGCAGTAAAGAAGGCAAATGGCATGCTGGCCTTCATAGCAAGGGGATGAGAGTATAGGAGTAGGGAGGTCTTACTGCAGTTGTACAGGGCCTTGGAGAGACCACACCTTGAGTATTTGGTGCAGTTTTGGTCTCCTAATCTGAGGAAGGACATTCTTGCTATTGAGGGAGTGCGGCGAAGGTTCACCAAAGAGCAGAAAGCGCTACTGGGAGTTGTGTACAGACCACCAAACAATAGTCGTGAGGTTGCGGATGGCATCAAACAGGAAATTAGGGATGCTTGCAATAAAGGTACAGCCGTTATCATGGGTGACTGTAATCTACATATTGATTAGGCTAACCAAACTGGTAGCAATACAGTGGACAAGGATTTCTTGGAGCGTATTAGGGATGGTTTTCGAGGCCAATATGTCGAGGAACCAATTAGAGAGATGGCCATCCTACACTGGGCATTTTGTAATGAGAGAGGATTAATTAGTAATCTTGTTGTGCGAGGCCCCTTGGGGAAGAGTGACCATAATATGGTAGAATTCTTTATTAAGATGGAGAGTGACACAGTTAATTCAGAGACTAGGGTCCTGAACTTAAAGAAAGGTAATTTCGATGGTATGAGACGTGAATTGGCTAGAATAGACTGGTGAATGATACTTAAAGGGTTGACAGTGGATAGGCAATGGCAGACATTTAAAGATCACATGGATGAACTTCAACAATTGTACATCCGTCTGGCATAAAAATAAACAGGAAAGGTGGCTCAACCGTGGCTAACAAGGGAAATTAGGGATAGAGTTAAATCCAAGAGGCATATAAATTGGCCAGAAAAAGCAGCAAACCTGAGGACTGGGAGAAATTTATAATTCAGCAGAGGAGGACAAAGGGTTTAATTAGGAGGGGGAAAACAGAGTATGAGAGGATACTTGCCGGGAACATAAAAAGTGACTGCAAAAGCTTCTATAGCTATGTGAAAAAAAATAGATTAGTGAAGACAAACGTAGGTCCCTTGCAGTCAGATTCAGGTGAATTTATAATGGGGAACAAAGAAATTGCGGACCAGTTGAACAAATACTTTGGTTCTGTCTTCAGTAAGGAAGACACAAATAACCTTCCGGAAATACTAGGGGGCCGAGGGTCTAGCGAGAAGGAGGAACTGAAGGAAATCCTTATTAGTCAGGAAATTGTGTTAGGGAAATTGATGGGATTGAAGGCCGATAAATCCCCAGGGCCTGATAGTCTGCATCCCAGAGTACTTAAGGAAGTGGCCCTAGAAATAGTGGATGCATTGGTGGTAATTTTCCAACATTCTATAGACTTTGGATCAGTTCCTATGGTCTGGAGGGTAGCTAATGTAACACCACTTTTTAAAAGAGGGAGAGAAAACAAGGAATTATAGACCAGTTAGCCTGACATCGGTAGTGGGGAAAATGTTGGAATCAATTATTAAAGTTGTAATAGCAGCGCATTTGCAAAGCAGTGACAGGATTGGTCCAAGTCAGCATGGATTTATGAAAGGGAAATCATGCTTGACAAATCTTTTAGAATTTTTTGAGGGTGTAACTAGTAGAGTGGACAAGAGAGAATCAGTGGATGTGGTGTATTTGGACTTTCAGAAGGCTTTTGACAAGGTACCACACAAGAGATTAGTGTGCAAAATTAAAGCACATGGTATTGGGGGTAATGTATTGATGTGGATAGAGAACTGGTTGGCAGACAGGAAGCAAAGAGTAGGAATAAACGGGCCTTTAAAGAATGGCAGGCAGTGACTAGTGGGGTACCGCAAGGTTCAGTGCTGGGACCCCAACTATTTACAATATACATTAATGATTTGGACAAAGGAATTGAATGGAATATCTCCAAGTTTGCAGATGACACTAAGTTGGGTGGCAGTGTGAGCTGTGAGGAAGATGCTAAGAGGCTGCAGGGTGACTTGGGACAGATATATTCAAAAGGGAATTAGATGTGGTCCTTATGGATCAAGGGGTATGGAGAGAAATCAGGAATGGGGTACTGAAGTTGCATGATCAGCCATGATCATATTGAATGGTGGTGCAGGCTCGAAGGGCCAAATGGCCCACTCCTGCACCTATTTTCTATGTTTCTATGACTCCAATCAGTATAACAGAATAATTTGTAGTCAGCATAGAAGCAAAGGCATCGCTGCAGGCCCCGAAGTATGCTTTGCACAAGGATCTCGCAATCCGTGTCGAGAACTTTGGGTTTTCCAACCTTCAATTCGATTCACATCAACGAACTGCAGTGGAGATTAAAAGCAAAATACTGCGGATGCTGGAATCTGAAATAAAAATTGAAAATGCTGGAAATCTCAGCGGGTCAGGCAGCATCTATGGAGAGAGAAAGAGAGTTAATGTTTCAAGTTGATGACCCTTGTGGAGAAACCCTTGTTCAACAGGCTGTCAAAGCAGCCAACCAAAAGGAAGAATTCTCAGAGACAGCAAACAAGTGAGCTCTTAAAATTCAAACTTGTTAAACTCTTAGAGATAGCAAAAGATTGGGGTTCTCACATGGGGAAAATGCAAACCTGTAATAAAGATGGCCAAACTTGAGAAAAAAATGTATTATTTTTTGAAAAGCTTCTTAAAAAATTAAATTTTTATTAAAATGGACAAATTTCACACAGGACAAAATTAAAATTAGTTTTCCAGACCCTTAACATTTGTTTAGCAGTAATAACACTGTTAAAACCCAGTTAGACCTAATTCCTTTGGGTCTAACTTTTAGTGGGAAATTTAACGCAGTATTTACTGCGGAAGAATCGAAGTTTTCATCAGTTTCAATGATTTGCCTGATTACAGACCGGCTGGGGGCGGCGGCGGCATCAGCGTGGCCGGTTTCGGAGCAGGGAATGATAGATCGCAACTTCAGGATTTGGAATACGCCTGCGCCAAATCCCGATGTTTTGGTCAATTCACCGTAATCCCGGCCACAAATTAGGGCCCTTGCTTTTACTGCCTTTACAAAATAAGGAACGTACTACAGTTCCCCCACATTCATGGGTCATCTTGCTTGACTTAAAATAAATTATAACTACCTTCCTGCATTCTAACCTTTTCAGGTTGCCCTTGGAACTTGCTGATCAAAAACCTGACTGTCAATAAGTGTTGCTGTCCCTATTTTTACCCTTCTCTGTTCACAATTAGAGCCCATGCTAGACAATCCCTCACGACGACCGAGAAACAGGGCTCTCCCAACACAATGGCGGTGCAGTGTTACATTTAAAAAATAACCAAAGCTTTGTATGGCGTATAACTTGTCTTCTAGCGTAACCCCAACCGTCTCTTTTTGCTACTGCTGACCTCGTCCGGCGCTCGCCCGGTTACACGCATGTACGGGGCCGAGCAAAAGGCGGCGGCGGTGCGAAGTGACGCGTCGGACGTGAACACGCACGGTCACTGCGAAAGCCCTAAAGCGACTCCAAGGCTTGCGGCTGGCGGACTGAGCGCGCTGGTATTAAAGGGAGTGAGGCGGCGCAGCACGCTCTAGTTCCGGTTCGGTGGGCGATCGTTTGTTTTTGAATAATTTAATTTCGCTCGGCGCTCGTGTGGAGAAGAGGCGGTGGCGGTCCGGGCCGGCCGAGGATGGTGATCGGGAGACGATGGTGTTCGAGTCTTTAGTGGTCGAGGTTTTGAACCGTTTCTTGGGAGATTACGTAGTGAACTTGGACACCTCGCAGTTGCAATTAGGAATCTGGGGAGGTAAAGTTTATGATCTGTGTGTCAGTTAAAAAAAAATATAATCTATATATATATATATATCCCCATAGAATGTCTGGGTGTGTGACAAGTACCTGCGTGAACAGCTGTCAGTGGTGTGGATCCGGGCTCCCTGGGGAGGGAGTGACCCACCCACCAGGATCCTGCAGTAAAATGCACCATCGCAAGCAATTTTCTGTATTTTTTAAACAATTGATTTAACTGGTCTGCAATCAACCGAGAAATGACTTTTTTTGCGCATTCGCTATTAAAATGTTTAATTGTTGCAACGCTGCAAGTAGCTTTTTGTGCAAATGCTATATCAATATTGCATGGCGTTATATTCAGATAATTTAACATTTTAACTACTGCACATGCATCACAACAGTTTATATTTAATTTGATACAGAGCTAGGACTTAACGCAGGATATATTTTAAACATGTGGCTCCGTGCATTATATAGCAGCCTGAATGATATCTGTTAATTTCCTTTTATTGTGCTTCTCGATTATGTACTTTGTGATGTATAAACTTAAATAGATGTCATTGTATACATGTTTCTTCCTTCTTGCCAAGGCGGAAGTTGAAATAAGTTCGAGATACTAAACTGATGATACAAAAAGTAAGTGCACGTAAATAGTCTTTTTGTAAAATGGCCAGTAGCAAGTTTGAAGAATGATACATAACCAAAGAGTTTTTTTTTCAGATATGACTAACTGTGAAAACAAAGATTGATTAATTGGTTTATACTGTCATCAGACTTTATGGTTGTGCTATACAGCCTGCCATGTAATCTCATTCCTTGCATTTTCATTTTAGCTTAGTTGTGCATTCTTCTCTTCAGTTGTGTACCTTCGTGGCTGTCATTATGGCTGCAGAGTTTTGTTGTGTTTTGGCTCTATCAAATGACTGGAGAAAACTGGAAAATAAAAATTGTAGTTTTGCATTTCTTCTGACTGGTGAGAACAGTTTAGCTGAAAATTAGTATATTTTAAAAAACAGGATGTTCTCTATCCTTGATACTGAATGTTTTGTGCCAGATAAGGGACAAGGACTGCTCAATATTTTAATCAGCTTAATGTCTTCTGCACCAACATAAAACACTTAAGTGTGTGGTTATGGTTGTGCATACTTTTTGAAAAGTGCAGCCCCACACCTAGTGAGTACATTGGAGGGGTTGGTCCTCAATCAAGTATTATGACAACATATCTGGGAATTAGTAATTTTATGTAAACTTGGTTAATATGAGAGGACATTGCAGAAAGCACACTTCCTATCTTATGTTCAACCCATACGTGTGAACTTTGAAAAATACCCCAAAAAGCTGACTTGGCTCAAAACAGCCCAGGATGTAGGGCTTATGGCACATGATGATAACAAGAAATCAGAATGGGACACGTTTGTCATAATTTAGGTTAGAGATATACCCAATATTGGTCAATTTTTAGTGCAAACTTAAACTTAGAAACATAGAAATTTACAGCACAGAAGGAGGCCATTTCGGCCCATCGTGTCCGCGCTGGCCGACAAAGACCCGCACGGCCCTCAGTCAGCAGCCCTAAAGGTTACATATAAATTTATGAACAATGGCGGAAAGGCAAAGAGCATCCGGCCCAACCAGTCCGCCCCACACAACTGCGACACCCCTTGCACTAAAACATTCTGTATTCCACCCCACACGGAGCCATGCGATCTCCTGGCCAATTGGGGAAAAAAATCTGGGAAAATTCCTCTCCGACCCATCCAGGCAATCAAAACTACCCCAGGAGATCACCCTGGCCGTATTAGATTCCCTGAAGTACTTACCATCGTATCTGCACCAGCCAACAAGAGGTTATCCAGTTGGGATAATAATATTACATCATGGGCCACCCTGACCTGCATGAGAACAGCTCTGCAGGTCAGGGCTACAAAAAGAGCTGGAGTGGCCACTACAACTTCCAATGCGAACTGGTCCAGGTATGCGACGGTTTCAAGGTGGGCGACTGGGTGACATCATCAGGACCCAGGTCGCTGTTTGGAGCATGGGCAGGAACATCTTTTACAGCATGCACCTGTAATAATCCAACCGGCTGTGCATTCTATGTTCATACTTCTGATTGTGTCCTGGATCCCAATATAGCCCTGAGGCATGTAGGAATTACCTGGATTGAGGCAATGCTGATTTAATTATTTTCAACAAATGTTTTAAGTAGCTTCAGGAAGGACCAGAGTGAAGCAAAACTTTACAATCAGTTTCTGATGAAGAGCCAAGCCCAAACTTTTATCTGTTTTTTAGACTTTCTCAATGCTGACTGCATGTTACATCCATTTGAAATATTGTTTTTTTTAAAACATTAAAACATTAAATTGGAAATTACAATGAATAATCAGATGAACACAATGTCTGCATAGGATATTCCTCTGACCATTAATTTAATGGAGCCATTAACCCATTTAAAATAAATGTTAATGCCCCCATTAAATCATGGGCAGAGGAATGCCCTATGATCGGTTATTATCACCAACAGCAATTTCTAGTTCATATTGATCTTTGATCCTGTCGAAAAAATATTTTATTGTATTAGAAACAAAGTTTTACAAACTGCAATATTTAAAAAAATTTACTGGGTGTTGAATTTTGTGCTCTTGGGTCTTCCTGACTCTCTACAGCCTGGGGTTTGCATTTTATTTTGCTCTTGCATTACAACAGTGACTGCACTACGGAAGTACTTAATGGCCTGAAATGCTTTGAGACGTTCATAGGTCGTGAAAGGCGGTATGTAACTGCAAGTTGTTTGTTGTTCTTTCACCCCTCACATTATGTGGGCCACTCTATTGTAGATAGTGTGGGCTTGCTTTCTGGTTGGTGCATGGCAATAAAGGGTCAACATTTGCCAATGATATCAAACTTGGAGGTGTGGCAAATAGTGAGGATGATAACAGTTGACTACAACAGGACATGGGCAGACAGGTGGCAGATGGAATTTAATACAGAGAAGTGTGAGGTGATGCACTTTGGCAGAAGAGATGGGGAGAGACAATGTAGACTTAATGGCACGGTTCTAGGGAGTGCAGGGACGGAGGGACCTGGGAGTTCATATGCATAGACCTTTGAAAGTGGCAGGACTTATTGAGAGTAGTTAGCAGAGCATATGGGATCTTGGGCTTCATAGATAGAGGTATTGAGTACAAAAGCAGGGAAGTTATGCTAAACCTTTATAAAGCTCTGGTTAGGCCACAACTAGAGTATTGCATCCAGTTCTGGTCATCACACTTTAGGAAGGATGTGAAGGTCCTTGAGAGGGTGCAGAGGAGATTTGCCAGAATGGTTCCAGGGATGAGGGATTTTAACTACAAGGTTAGGTTGGAGAAGCTGGGGTTGTTCTCCTTGGAGTAAAGGAGGTTGAGGGGAGATTTGATAATACCAGAAATACGAGGGTATACATAGCAGGAAAGGATGAACAGGCTGGGTCTCTTTTCCCTTGGAAAAAAAGAAGGTTGAGGAGTGACCAAATAGAGGTCTTTAAAATTATGAAAGGTTTTGATAGAGTGGATGTAGAGAGAAGGTTTACACTTGTGGGGAAGAGCTTAACTTTTGGGCCATCAATATAGACAGTCACCAAGAAATCTAACAGGGAATTCAGAAGAAAATTCTTTACCCAAAGAGTAGTGTGAATGTGGAACTCACTACCATAGGGAGTGGTTGAAGCAAATAGAATAGATGCATTTAAGGGGAAGCTAGACAAGCGGAGAAGGGAATAGAGCGTTATGCGGATAGATTTAGATGAGGAAAGACTGGAGGAGGCTCGAGTGGAACGTAAACACCGGCATGGATTAGTTGGGCCAAATGACCCCCTTCTGTGCCATACAACCTTGATTACAAAGGTATACATATGTAATTTGATAGAGGTATACAAGATTGATAGGTTTGGATAAGGTAGACAGAGAAAGGCTGTTTCCATTAGTCGATGGTACAAGGACTAGGGGACACATTTAAGATTTTGGGCAAGAGATACAGAGGGGATGTGAGGAAGAACTTTTTATGCAGCGAGTGGTAATGAGCTGGAACTCGCTGCTGACGAGGGTGGTGGAAGCGGGGACAATCAGTGATTTCAAAAGGAAATTAGATGAGCACTTAAACTTACAAGGCTATGGGGATAGAGCAGGGGAATGGGACTGAATGGATTGCTCTACAGAGAGCTGGCATGGTCTCGCTGGGCCGAATGGCCTGCTGTGCTGCAATGAATTTGATTCTATGGGACATCTACATAAGCATGTAAATGAACGAAAGACAGCTTTCTAAGTTACAAGACATAATTGAGTCCTGCAATCACAAGTAAATACGTCAATGGTTAACATCACGCATTACAAGTTTATAAAATAAATATAGGAGGAAGCCATTGGCTATTTAACTTGTTCATCAATAAAGACCCTACAGAGCTCCGTCACAGTATCCAACTGCTTCTAAAATGTTTACAGGGTTTTCGCCTCCACTAACCTACCTTGGAAGTCCATTCTAGATGTTAAGCGCACTGGGGTATAATTAGTGCTCCTAGTGCAGAGCTTCATGCAACAAGAGCACATTTTGGGAAATTTGAACAGGGATAGTGCCGACCTTCATGCTTGAATTTCTTGAAATGCTCTTCCCTTGTCAAAACTCAGCACTGAGACACTAATTTAGAAAATTGAGCACTTTTTATATGAAGAAGGATTTCCTGATTTACCTTTGCTTTGTTTATATATCGTTTACCTCTTAAAGTCACCTGACAGTTGTCTCTCTTCAGGACAGAGAAGCCCAATCCTCTGCTAGTAGAGATCAGCCTTGTAATTATTCTCTGAGCTACCTTTGGGGCTTGAATGTCTCCTTATGTCATCGACACCAGACCTCAACACAGTATTTGAGGTCTGGTCCAACCAGAGCATGTTACATTCTCTGGCTTATAGTTACTGTTTTGGCTGAATAGTTCACTGTATTTGCATGGTTGATTGAAAAAGAAAGTAAGAATTGCATTTATATAGCGCCTTTGATGTCCCAAAATGCATTACAGCCAATGAAGTACTTTTTAAAAGTTTAGCAACTGATGCAATGTAGGAAATGCGACAGCCAATTTGTACACAGCAAGCTCGCACAAATGTGGTCGTGACTAGATAATCGGTTTCAGTGATGTTGATTGAGGGGATAAATATTGGCTAGGACACCAGGGATAGCTCCCCTGCTCTTTGAAATAGTGTCACATGATCTTTTGCGTCCACCTGAGAGCGCAGACGGGGCCATGTTTCATCCGAAAGATGGCACTTCTGACAGTGTAGCACTCCCTCAGTACTGCACTGGAGTGTCAGCCTGGATTTCTTTTGTGCTCAAGTCCCTGGAATGAGACTTAAACCCACAACCTTCTGACTTAGAGGCAAGGGTTCTCCAGGACAGTCATTTTTAAAAATTACGTACAACTCATCACCTGCAATTCTATTTCCTATTTTATTTCCAAACTGTGGCAGTTCTGGAAATGCAGGTGATGCATTCATACCAAGGAATATCCTTCTTATCTCAAAAAAGTGTCTGCAATCAGTCTTATTGAATAAATCACATTAGACAGCAACTGGCCATGCCCCAAAAAGTTCATTTGAGGAAAATAAAACATTCCTAAAAGCTGCATTTTAGTAGATTTATTGTTTTCATTGTATATTCTTTGGGGACAAACACACACATGTAAGTGTGATTGTCAGAAAACATTGGCTCAATTTAAAACTTTTCTGTCTTAAATTCATGCACAACTGACATGGAAGAAAGTAGCATTGGACTGGTCCTGACGAGCTCCAATCCTGTGCTTTGGTCGATTTTGTCTCTAACCATTTAAGTCCTGGCCTCTGACCAATCTGATTCTGACATGCTCCAATACTGTTCTCCAACATGTTGGGGTGATACTGGCAACTTCCAAACCTAGTGGGAAAAAAAAGCAGATTTTTCTTGTGAAATGCTGGTAAGCTGACAAATGAATTATAAGAACATAAGAAATAGGAGCAGGAGTAGGCCATTTGGCCCCTCGAGCCATCTCTGCCATTTAATGCGATCATAACTGATCTGATCTTCGGCTCAGCTCCACTTCCCTGCTCGTTCCCCATAACCCTTCATTCCCTTATCGTTCAAAAATCTATCTAAAGGTATCTCCACCTTAAATATATTCAATGACACAGCTTTCCTGGGGCAGAGAATTGATGTGCTATTGCCCAAGATTGTCTTCAGTGAAATTCTAGTATTTTGGCAAAATGTTTTGGTAAAACAAAAGGGCAGTGGTCTTCTTAGAATGATATCATTCTGCAGTTGATGAGCAGATTAGTCTCCAATATTTGGTTGTTGCATAGGCTCATATATTAGGGGAACTTGAAAAGCTGAAACCTACAAAAGAGATGCACGTTTGCAGACTTTAATAGAATATATATCTGGAATGATCCTTCATCTGCCAAACAATTAAACCGAGATGCAAGAACAATATTCATCTATTATGGCTGTATAGTATAGATATGTACTTTCAGGAGTTGGGTGACATCAGGAAGAGTTTTTTTGGTGAATTTCTGCTTTGCAAGGTGACCAATAGCACTAGGAGTGGAACATCCTTCATGTCAGGTACCCAGTGCCAGTGTTAAATACTCAAATCAGTTGGCTAAATTTTTTGGATGCAGACCAAATGTCAGAACAATTCTGTCTAAGGGCCTGCATCCAAAGCATTAACCTGTCTTCTCTTTTCAGGTATTCATAGATCCGTTGTATATTTCTAGCATTTTGTGTAAATAATTTAGATGTTGAAGCTTTCTATACTGCAGCAATGAGATTCAGAATTTCAGATGATCAGCTTCTATTGCACCTGTGAGACATTTTTATGGATTCAGACTCTGATCCCAGAGGTCACTGACAATGTATTGCATTGTCAGTCTGCTAAGAAGAAACTTTGCAAATAGAGACTCATTGGTCAATATCTGTAGCCAGACAAAAGATAGTGGGGGCCGAAATTACCCCTCGACCAAAAGTAAGCATACTTACCGATCTTGTACTTTCTTCTCCGCCCCAATCCATGGGACGGATCTTGCGCCGATATTTAGCTCTTTGTTGTGCATTTCCAGTCGGGGCGGAAGTGCCCTTGCAGCGGTGTGACCGTCGCTACAAATCATCAGCACTGTGCTGATGACTTCGACCCATCGCGCTGCCATGTCACAACGTCCCTCCCCTTCAGTTAAAGGGGAGGGCCAATCCAAGCTCTGCATGAGGTTTAGTTTTACCCACTGGGTCACCAGGGAGTGTAACCCATGGCCATCATTGTCGGGCCGACCTCTGAGTCGGCTGACAAAATAAAATGGAGGCGCCAGTAGTGCGCCCTCCCCTTTAAGGGCGGATGCGCCGCCCAGGTACGCACAGCTTCCCGCAGGGAATAGTTGTCAGCGACACCGACCGGCAGCGGCACCGCTCCCGTAAGGCAATTTTCCGCAGAGAACAGAAAGGAAGTCACCGCCGGATGGAAGGAGGTCGGTGCGTGCCCGACGGGGCGACAACACACGTGGCGCGGAAACCCATTCCTGTTGCTCCTGGCCCGGGGGCAATTTAGGACGGGTTGGCCCATCCATTTGCCCCCGATCGGTGAGGCCTATCCACATCATTACCGCCTCTCACAGGTAATGGGCCTTAAAGAGGGGAGCAATTTAGGCCCCAGTATGTGTAGTGTGTAGTGAGATAGCAGCGGGAAATTTTTTATCAAGTGCTACATCTGGAATTCTTTGGGTTGTTTGTAACTGTAATAAAATGTCCATCTTTTTTGGAATGCGTTCATCAGGAGTATGATAGATTATCTGAATTTTTTTGAAAGCCTGTAAAAGGATCATCTCACTTGACACGGAGAGACAGTATTTTGCTGGCACTATCCACATATCTACATTCACAGATGAATATTGGCATGAGCTAGGCTCCACCATTCCAGGTGTCCTCCTGCTGTTGCTTTAAGCTGAAGCAATTTAAAAAAAAATTAAATCACGAGATGTGGGCATTGCTGGCAAGACCAGCATTTATTATCCATCTCTAATTGCCTTTGAGAAAGTGGTGGTGAGCTTTCTTCTTGAACCGCAACAGTCTATGGTGAAGGTACTCCCAAAGTGCTATTGGGTAGAAAGTTCCATGATTTTGACCCAGCAACGATGAGGGAATGGCGATTTTAATTCCAAGTCAGGACAGTGTGTGACTTGGAGGGGACCTTGGAAGTGATGGTGTTCCCATGCACTTGCTGCCCTTGTCCTTGGTGGTAAAGGTAGTGGGTTTGGAAGGTGCTATTGAAGAAGCCTTGACGAGATGCTATAATGCATTTTGTAGATGGTTCACACTGCAGCCACGGTACACGGGTGGTGAAAGGAGTGAATATTTAAGGTGGAGGATGGGGTGCTGATCAAGCAGGCTGCTTTGTCCTGGATGGTGTTGAGCTTTGAGTGTTGTTACATAGGAACATAGAAAATAGGTGCAGGAGTAGGCCATTCGGCTCTTCGAGCCTGCACCACCATTCAATAAGATCATGGCTGATCATTCACCTCAGTACCCCTTTCCTGCTTTCTCTCCATACCCCTTGATTCCTATAGCCGTAAGGGCCATATCTAACACTCTCTCGAATATATCCAATGAACTGGCATCAACAACTCTCTGCAGTAGGGAATTCCACAGGTTAACAACTCTCTGAGTGAAGAAGTTTCTCCTCATCTCGGTCCTAAATGGCTTACCCCTTATCCTTAGACTGTGTCCACTGGTTCTGGACTTCCCCAACATCGGGAACATTCTCCCAGCATCTAACCTGTCCAGTCCCGTCAGAATTTTATATGTTTCTATGAGATCCCCTCTCATCCTTCTAAACTCCAGTGAATAAAGGCCCAGTCGATCCAGTCTCTCCTCATATATCAGTCCTGCCATCCCAGGAATCAGTCTGGTGAACCTTCGCTGCACTCCCTCAATAGCAAGAATGTCCTTCCTCAGATTAGGAGACCAAAACTGAACACAATATTCCAGGTGAGGCCTCACCAAGGTCCTGTACAACTGCATTAAGACCTCCCAGCTCCTATACTCAAATCCCCAAGCTATAAAGGCCAACATACCATTTGCCTTCTTCACCGCCTGCTGTACCTGCATGCCAACTTTTAATGACTGATGTACCATGACACCCAGGTCTCGTTGCACCTCCCCTTTTCCTAATCTGCCACCATTCAGATAATATTCTGCCTTCGTGTTTTTGCCACCAAAGTGGATAACCTCACATTTATCCACATTATACTGTATCTGCCATGCATTTGCCCACTCACCTAACCTGTCCAAGTCACCCTGCAGCCTCTGAGCTTCCTCCTCACAGCTCACACCGCCACCCAGCTTAGTGTCATCTGCAAACTTGGAGATATTACACTCAATTCCTTCATCTAAATCATTGATGTATATTGTAAATAGCTGGGGTCCCAACACTGAGCCCTGCGGCACTCCACTAGTCACTGCCTACCATTCTTAAAAAGGACCCGTTTATCCTGACTCTCTGCTTCCTGCCTGCCAACCAGTTCTCTATCCACATCAGTACATTACCCCCAATACCATGTGCTTTAATTTTGCACACCAATCTCTTGTGTGGGACCTTGTCAAAAGCCATTTGAAAGTCCAAATACACCACATCCACTGGTTCTCCCTTGTCCACTCTACTAGTTACATCCTGAAAAAGATTTGTCAAGCATGATTTCCCTTTCATAAATCCATGCTGACTCGGACCGATCCTGTCACTGCTTTCCAAATGTGCTGCTATTTCATCTTTAATAATTGATTCCAACATTTTCCCCACGACTGATGTCAGGCTAACTGGTCTATAATTACCCCTTTTCTCTTCCTCCTTTTTTTTAAAAAGTGGGGTTACATTAGCTACCTCCAGTCCATAGGAACTGATCCAGAGTCAATAGATTGTTGGAAAATCATCACCAATGCATCCACTATTTCTAGGGCCACTTCCTTAAGTACTCTGGGATGCAGACCATCAGGCACCGGGGATTTATCGGCCTTCAATCCCATCAATTTCCCTAACACAATTTCGCGCCTAATAAGGATTTCCTTCAGTTCCTCCTTTTCACTAGACCCTCGGTCCCCTAGTATTTCCGGAACGTTATTTGTGTCTTCCTTTGTTGCAACTACACTCATCTAGGCAAGTGGAGAGTATTCCATGACACTCCTGACGTGCCTTGTAGGTGGTGGAAAGGTTTTGAGGATTCGGGAGGTGGTCACTTGTCACAGAATACCCAACCTCTGACCTGCTCTGCTCTTGTAGCCACAGTATTTATATGGCTGGTCCAGTAATGTCTCTGGTCAATGTTAACCCCAGAATGTTGATGGTGAGTTATTTGACAATGGTAATGCCATTGAACATCAATGGAACGTGGTTAGACTTTCTCTTGTTGGAGATGGTCATTGCCTGGCACTTGTGTGGCATGAATGTTACTTTCTAGTTATCAGGACAAGCTTGGATGTTGTCCAGGTTTTTCTGCATGAGGGCATGGACTGCTTCTTTATCTTGAGAAATTCTGAATGCACGGTGTTCAGTTCCAACCATGAGCGAACATCCCCACTTCTGACCTTATGATGGAGAGAACATCATTGATGAAGCAGCTGAAAATGAAGCTGGGGCTGAGACGATTGGCCTCCAACAAGCACAACCATTTTTCTTTGTACTAGTTATGACTCCAACCAGTGGAGAATTATCCCTTGATCGCTATTGACTTGAATTTTACTAGGGTTCCTTGATGCCGCACTCTGTTAAATGCCACCTTGATGTCAAGGGCAGTCTCTCTTGCCTCACTTCTGGAATTCAGCTCTTTTTTTCCATGTTTAGACCAAGACCAAATAATTGTGGCTGTTTACTGTTGGCGTTAATTTCTGATTTCATGAGAACCCCTCCACATAATATGCATCTTATGGCAAATGCAACACAGGACTTGGGTAGGCATACCCTGGAATGGTATTGTAGATGGGGCTGAAGCCAGGAACAAAGTAATATAAGCAGGCTATTCAGCCCCTTGAGCTTGCTCTGCCATTCAGTTCATGGCTGATCTCTACGTCAACTCTGTTTACCCAACTTTGTTCTATATCCCTTGATACCCTTACCGTACAAATATCTATCTGTCTTGAAAATTTCAAAATTTCAATTGATCCTGCATCCACAGCCTTTGGGGAGAGAGTTCCAGATTTCCACCACTCTTCATATGAAAAAAGTTTTTCTTGAGTTCACTCCTGAATGACTTGGCTCTAATTAAGATTTTGTTCTGGATTCCCCCACCGGAACCAGAGAACATAGTTTATCTGTATCTACCCTATTGAATCCCATTATCATTTTAAACACTTCGAAGAGTGGTACTATGAGGCCGAAGGGAAGAAGCTGGCAGTGCCATGGTTGGAGGGGTAGTGAGAAGAGTGCCAGTATTAACCAATGAACGTGGAGAGGTGAAACTGCAAGTGATGCTGAGGGAGGAGGTTTGAACAAATGAGTGGTGTCATGAACAGGGTGCTGGGGGGTGGGGGTGGGGGGGGGGTGCGGAGTGAAGAGAAAGAGTGTCAGTATGAACTGAGATTGGGAGGAAAGAGAAGAATGCCATCATGAACTGGTAGGTTTGGATGGGGAGAGATGCCTCTGTGAATTGGGTGGGGTTTGAAGGGGATACAACATTTGCAGGGAGTGTTTGAGATCTGCTCACATATTTTAGATAGCACAAATGGTGGGGAGGGGAAAACATAATTTTGTTCAGCTTTTAGTGCGCAGTTAAGTGCTCCACTTAATTCTGTCTGTGTGAACTAGACGCATGACGGGAGTTGGAATATTGACCCTGTAGAATTGCAAAACCTGTGACCAAGCAAAAATTTCAGAAGTAACAGCTGTGTGGCATAATGGTGGAAAAAAGGTTGAAGATTTCATTTTTTTCCATCTTTAGGTTACAATAACAACTACTACTCGCATTTACATAGTGCTTTTAATGTAGTAAAACACTCCAAGTTGCTTCGAATCATAGAATCATAGAAATCTACAGCACAGAAGAAAGCCATTTTGATCTATTGTGTCCACGCTGGTTGACCAAGAGCTCTCCAGCCTAATCTCACTTTCCAGCTCTTGGTTTGTAGCCCTGTAGGTTATGGCACTTCAAGTGCACATCCAAGTACTTTTTAAATGTGGTGAGGGTTTCTGCTTCGACCACCCTTTTCAGGCAGTGAGTTCCAGACCCCCAAAACCCTCGGGGTGAAAAGAATTTCCCCTCAATCCCCTCTAAACCTCCCCCTAATTGCTTTAGATCTATGCCCCCTGGTTGTTGACCCCTCTGCTAAGGGAAATAGGTCCCACCTATCCATTCTACATCATATGCACTGCCCTTGTCGACCCTCCTGGTTACCTCCTCGAAATATTCAATCAATTTAATCAGACGGGTCTGGAAGAACTGGGGAGGAGATTCCCAGAGTCTGTGATCACTGGATGAAATGTCCTGGGGAAGTGGGGAGGCATTTTGAAAAAGAGATTTGAAAGTATGGTGCAAGTGCAGGGCAATGGGACTAAGTGCATATCTTTCAGAGAGCTGGCACAGGTACACAAGAACATAAGAAGTAGGAGCAGGAGTAGGCCATACATGGAGTCGGCGAGAGGTGCGTGGAGAGGCGTCGGGAGTCCGTTGGTGAGGCCTATAAAAGGCACAGCAGGGAGTCCGGGGCCCAGAGTCGGCGAGAGATGCGTGGAGAGGCGTCGGGAGTCCGTTGGGGAGGCCTATAAAAGGCACAGCAGGGAGTCCGGGGCCCAGAGTCGGCGAGAGGTGCGTGGAGAGGCTTCGGGAGTCCGTTGGAGAGGCTTATAAAAGGCGTACTTGTGCAGCTACAGGGAGAAGGCAAAAAAGAAGTAGAAAGAAACAGAAAGGTGACGTCACAGCCAAGAGGGTAAGTGATTGGCTGGTGATTGGTGAGTAGTTTTTCTTTTTTCTCTTCTATAACAGTGAGTAAACTTTAGCATTGTTGTTGCCTATCTAAGGGTTAAGTCATGGCAGGACAGCTCGGTCACGTGTTATGCTCCTCCTGTACCATGTGGGAACTCAGGGACGACTCCAGTGTCCCTGACGACTACGTGTGCGGGAAGTGTATCCGCCTCCAGCTCCTGACTGACCGCGTTGCGGAGTTGGAGCTGAGGGTGGATTCACTCTGGAGCATCCACGATGCTGAGAATGACGTGAGTAGCACATGTAGCGATTTGGTCTGATCGCAGGTGAATGGTCCACAGCCAGATAGGGAATGGAAGACCAGCAGGAAGAGCAGTGCAAGGAAGGTAGTGCAGGGGTCCCCTGTGGTCATCCTCCTGCAAAACAGATACACTGCTTTGAGTACTGTTGAGGGGGATGACTCATCAGGGGAGGGCAGCAGCAGCCAAGTTCATGGCACCGTGGCTGGCTCTGTTGCACAGGAGGGCAGGAAAAAGAGTGGGAGAGCGATAGTGATAGGGGATTCAATTGTAAGGGGAATTGATAGGTGTTTCTGCGGCCGCAACCGAGACTCCAGGATGGTATGTTGCCTCCCTGGTGCAAGGGTCAAGGATGTCTCGGAGCGGGTGCAGGACATTCTAAAAAGGGAGGGAGAACAGCCAGTTGTCGTGGTGCACATTGGTACCAACGACATAGGTAAAAAAAGGGATGAGGTCCTACGAGACGAATTTAAGGAGCAAGGAGCAAAATTTAAAAAGTAGGACCTCAAAAGTAGTAATCTCGGGATTACTACCAGTGCCACGTGCTAGTCAGAGTAGGAATCGCAGGATAGCGCAGATGAATACGTGGCTTGAGCAGTGGTGCAGCAGGGAGGGATTCAAATTCCTGGGGCATTGGAACCGGTTCTGGGGGAGGTGGGACCAGTACAAACCGGACGGTCTGCACCTGGGCAGGACCGGAACCAATGTCCTAGGGGGAGTGCTTGTTAGTGCTGTTGGGGAGGAGTTAAACTAATATGGCAGGGGGATGGGAACCAATGCAGGGAGACAGAGGGAAAGAAAAAGGAGACAAAAGCAAAAGACAGAAAGGAGATCAGGAAAAGTGGAGGGCAGAGAAACCCAAGGCAAAGAACAAAAAGGGCCACTGTACAGCAAAATTCTAAAAGGACAAAGGGTGTTAAAAAAACAAACCTGAAGGCTTTGTGTCTTAATGCAAGGAGTATCCGTAATAAGGTGGATGAATTAACTGTGCAAATAGATGTTAACAAATATGATGTGATTGGGATTACGGAGACGTGGCTCCAGGATGATCAGGGCTGGGAACTCCACATCCAGGGGTATTCAACATTCAGGAAGGATAGAATAAAAGGAAAAGGAGGTGTGGTAGCATTGCTGGTTAAAGAGGAGATTAATGCAATAGTTAGGAAGGACATTAGCTGAGATGATGTGGAATCTATATGGGTAGAGCTGCAGAACACCAAAGGGCAAAAAATGTTAGTGGGAGTTGTGTACAGACCTCCAAACAGTAGTAGTGATGTTGGGGAGGGCATCAAACAGGAAATTAGGGGTGCATGCAATAAGGGTGCAGCAGTTATAATGGGTGACTTTAATATGCACATAGATTGGGCTAACCAAACTGGAAGCAATACGGTGGAGGAGGATTTCCTGGAGTGCATAAGGGATGGTTTTCTCGACCAATATGTCGAGGAACCAACTAGCGGGGAGGCCATCTTAGACTGGGTGTTGTGTAACGAGAGAGGATTAATTAGCAATCTCGTTGTGCGAGGCCCCTTGGGGAAGAGTGACCATAATATGGTGGAATTCTGCATTAGGATGGAGAATGAAACAGTTAATTCAGAGACCATGGTCCAGAACTTAAAGAAGGGTAACTTTGAAGATATGAGGCATGAATTGGCTAGGATAGATTGGCGAATGATACTTAAGGGGTTGACTGTGGATGGGCAATGGCAGATATATAGAGACCGCATGGATGAACTACAACAATTGTACATTCCTGTCTGGCGTAAAAATAAAAAAGGGAAGGTGGCTCAACCGTGGCTATCGAGGGAAATCAAGGATAGTATTAAAGCCAAGGAAGTGGCATACAAATTGGCCAGAAATAGCAGCGAACCCGGAGACTGGGAGAAATTTAGAACTCAGCAGAGGAGGACAAAGGGTTTGATTAGGGCAGGGAAAATGGAGTACGAGAAGAAGCTTGCAGGGAACATTAAGACGGATTGCAAAAGTTTCTATAGATATGTAAAGAAAAAAAGGTTAGTAAAGACAAACTTAGGTCCCCCTGCAGTCAGAATCAGGGGAAGTCATAACGGGGAACAAAGAAAAGAATTGAACAAGTACTTTGGTTCGGTATTCTCTAAGGAGGACACTAACAACCTTCCGGATATAAAAGGGATCAGAGGGTCTAGTAAGGGGGAGGAACTGAGGGAAATCCTTATTAGTCGGGAAATTGTGTTGGGGAAATTGATGGGATTGAAGGCCGATAAATCCCTGATGGACTGCATCCCAGAGTCCTTAAGGAGGTGGCCTTGGAAATAGCGGATGCATTGACAATCATTTTCCAACATTCCATTGACTCTGAATCAGTTCCTATCGAGTGGAGGGCAGCCAATGTAACCCCACTTTTTAAAAAAGGAGGGAGAGAGAAAGCAGGGAACTATAGACCGGTCAGCCTGACATCGGTAGTGGGTAAAATGATGGAATCAGTTATTAAGGATGTCATAGCAGCGCATTTGGAAAGCGGTGACATGATAGGTCCAAGTCAGCATGGATTTGTGAAAGGGAAATCATGCTTGACAAATCTTCTGGAATTTTTTGAGGATGTTTCCAGTAGAGTGGACAAGGGAGAACCAATTGATGTGGTATATTTGGACTTTCAGAAGGCTTTCGACAAGGTCCCACACAAGAGATTAATGTGCAAAGTTAAAGCACATGGGATTGGGGGTAGTGTGCTGACATGGATTGAGAACTGGTTGTCAGACAGGAAGCAAAGAGTAGGAGTAAATGGGGACTTTTCAGAATGGCAGGCGGTGACTAGTGGGGTACCGCAAGGTTCTGTGCTGGGGCCCCAGCTGTTTACACTGTACATTAATGATTTGGACGAGGGGATTAAATGTAGTATCTCCAAATTTGCGGATGACACTAAGTTGGGTGGCAGTGTGAGCTGTGAGGAGGATGCTATGAGGCTGCAGAGCGACTTGGATAGGTTAGGTGAGTGGGCAAATGCATGGCAGATGAAGTATAATGTGGATAAATGTGAGGTTATTCACTTTGGTGGTAAAAACAGAGAGACAGACTATTATCTGAATGGTGACAGATTAGGAAAAGGGGAGGTGCAACGAGACCTGGGTGTCATGGTACATCAGTCATTGAAGGTTGGCATGCAGGTACAGCAGGCGGTTAAGAAAGCAAATGGCATGTTGGCCTTCATAGTGAGGGGATTTGACTACAGGGGCAGGGAGGTGTTGCTACAGTTGTCACAGGGCCTTGGTGAGGCCACACCTGGAGTATTGTGTACAGTTTTGGTCTCCTAACCTGAGGAAGGACATTCTTGCTATTGAAGGAGTGCAGCGAAGGTTCACCAGCCTGATTCCCGGGATGGCGGGACCGACCTATCAAGAAAGACTGGATCAACTGAGCTTGTATTCACTGGAGTTCAGAAGAATGAGAGGGGACCTCATAGAAACGTTTAAAATTCTGATGGGTTTAGACAGGTTAGATGCAGGAAGAATGTTCCCAATGTTGGGGAAGTCCAGAACCAGTGGTCACAGTCTAAGGATAAGGGGTAAGCCATTTAGGACCGAGATGAGGAGAAACTTCTTCACCCAGAGAGTGGTGAACCTGTGGAATTCTCTACCACATAAAGTTGTTGAGGTCAAATCACTGAGGATTCAAAAAGGAGTTGGATGTAGTCCTTACTACTAGGGGGATCAAGGGGTATGGCGAGAAAGCAGGAATGGGGTACTGAAGTTGCATGTTCAGCCATGAACTCATTGAATGGTGGTGCAGGCTAGAAGGGCTGAATGGCCTACTCCTACACCTATTTTCTATGTTTCTCTACGGCCCCTCGAGCCTGCTCCGCCATTCAATACGATCATGGCTGATCCGATCATGGTCTCGGGTCCACCTCCCTGCCCACTCGCTCCCCATAACCCCTTATTCCCTTTATCGTTTAAGAAACTGTCTCTTTCTGTCTTAAATTTATTCACTGTCCCAGCATCCACAGCTCTCTGAGGCAGTGAGTTCCACAATGGGCTAAATGTCCCCCTCCTATGCTGTAACATTCTATGAATGCTGCCTTTTGTAAAAAAAACACTGCACAAAGGATAGGCAACATGAACCAATTTGGAGTTCGGTAGCTGTGTTTATCAGCACCAGAAACAGTGTAAGGATATGTGTTTAGGAGTATCTGACTTCAAGAGCTTTGTGGGTCGGAGGATGGTCCTAGAGACTGACAGACCTGAGGTAGGGGTCGTGGAGTTTGTTTGAGGGTGATGGTTTATTGAGAAGCTCGTTCTCCCTTCTCATTGCAGCGGGATAAATAGCTTGCACGGCTACAAAGTTAAATATTTCTGTAAACAGATGAATGTTTTGAAATTCTTCTTATAAACCACTCACACAAGCACCTTAATCCTGTTTCTTTTCGGGGGCCTCGCCTTCTGAAGTTTAAAAAAAATACACACTTCATAATTTTTTGTTCTGAAGCTTCTCTTTGGATAAAATCTGAAATTCATCTTCCAACATGTTAATCATTTAGAAAAATAAACTGATATAATATAGCCTGTAAAAATGTCCTGTGTTTTTCACTGCCCAAAATATATATTTTCTGTCGGCTGTGATCAATTTGGAATTTAAATGTAAAAAAAACCAAGGCTGTGCAATCTCTCTCTCTCTCTCTCTCTCTCCAGTACAGGCTTGCATCGTTTGACGTGGAAAACAAAACATTCGGTATAACATTTTGCCTGAAATGTTATCGCCACCTCCAGCTGCTGCTGTAGTGTCAGGAGTGAGAGAGGTGACCAACCTCACGTGCTGGGGTTATAAAGCTCAGATTAGATGTCCATCCATTCATGCTCAATGGAAATAAAACTTGCCCCTTTTATTTTTTTTAAAGCTTTGGTTAAAATTACATTAATTTAAAGCGAAGATACCTGGTATTTGCGGAGTTTAAAGCTGGCCTTTAGTGAGCTTGTGCTGCTAATGTAGCATGTGATGCCTAGATTGATCAATGTTTTATGCTGCTTTTTTAACATTTTCATGGATTTTAAACACTCCAGTGAGGAATAATGTAGAACAATGAGCTCTGTCAGATGGAATAAGTAGTAAGGTTCAGCCCAAAAGACCTGCTCTGTGGCACCCGGTAGACAGTCACCAAATTTGGATTTCCAAATGGATAAAGTTCTGCGCAAGAGACTCCTAGCTAAAATAATGATGTGTGGCTTGGAGGCAGCTTCATGACATGGATAAGAAATTGTTTGAGGTCCAAGGTCAATAATCAGGACAGTTCTCAGTGTTACAAATTTGGGTCTACAGGAGATACCTTATCTGGTTCAATGTCGTCAATCTGTCCCATAAATTGGGTTTCATTGTCCTACTACGAGATGCACATAGCATAACCCAGGGATGTAACACTAATACCAGTTGGATGCAGGTGGATGCAGAGGGGATGTTTCCACTGATAGGGGAGACTATAACTAGAGGGCATAATCTTAGAATAAGGGGCCGCCCATTTAAAACTGAGATGAGGAGGAATTTCTTTAAAGGTTGCAAATCTGCGGAATTCTCTGCCTCAGAGAGCTGTGGAAGCAGGGTCATTGAATAAATTTAAGTCAGAGATGGACAGTTTCTTAACCGATTTAAAGGATTAAAGGTTTATGGGGAGCGGGCAGGGAAGTGGACCTGAGTCCATGACTGGATCAGCCATGATCATACTAAATGGCGGAGCAGGCTCGAGGTGCTATATGGCCTACTCTTGCTCCTTTTTCTAATGTTCTTATTCTATCTAGGCGCCTCATAATTTTATACACCTCAATAAGGTCTCCCATCAGACTCCTCTGTTCTAAAGAAAACAACCCCAGCCTGTGCAATCTTTTCTCATAGCTAAAATTCTCCAGTCCAGGCAACATCCTCGTAAATCTCCTCTCTATCCTTTCTAGTGAAATCACATCTTTCCTGTAATGTGGTGACTAGAACTGCACGCAGTACTGTAGCTGTGGCCTTACTAGTGTTTTACATAGTGTTTTGCAGCGTTGAAAATCCAGACTCGAGACCAATCGGTGGCAGGGTCGTCTGAAATCTGTAAACTGTTCCGGAATCCGGACCTGCCGACCTCGAGGCCCCGCCGCTGCCCGACCTCTGGCCTCGCTTCGCCGCCCCTGCCCTTACCTCACCGCCACTGCCCTTACCTCGGGGCTTCCTCATTGGCCCGCCCCAACACCGGGACGGGAGGAGCGGGATGGGAGGAGCAGGGCGAGGCCCCGCCCGAACACCTCCACCTTGGTGGGACCCCACCCGAACAGCTTCACCTCGGCGGGGCCCGCCCAAACAGCTCCACCTCTGCGGGGCCCACTTGACAATGTCAGCGACTGGGCCAGCGGCCCGAACAGCTCGGCGGGGACTCCCCTCGCCTCGCCCCCCCCCCCCCCCGTCCCTTTCTGATGTTCCAAAATCCAGAAATACCCGAACCTAGGATCGGGTGTTTCCAGATTCATGACGTCAGAGACGATCACAAGCCCGAAATCCGGAACGGCCTCAGTCCCGAGGGTTCCAGATTCTCGATGCTGCACCTGTATACAGTTCAAGCATAACTTCCCTGCTCTTGTATTCTATGTCTCGACTAATAAAGGCAAACATTCCATATGCCTTCTTAACCACCTTATCTACCTGGCCTACACCGTCGGGGATCTGTGGACATGCACTCCAATGTTCTTTTGTTCCTCTTCACTTCTCAGTATCCTACCATTTAACGTGTATTAATAAGGAATAGGGGCAGGAATAGGTTATCTGGCCCATTGAGCCTGCTCTGCCATTCAATAAGATCATGGCTGATCTGATTTTGGCCTCAACTCCACTTCCCTGCCCTCTCCCCATAACCCTTGTCTCCCTTATCTTTCAAAAATCTGTCTCTCCCCACCTTAAATATATTCAATGACCCAGCCTCCACAGCTCTCTGGGGTAGAGAATTCTAAAGATTCATGACTCTCCTAAGAGACGAAATTCTTACTCATTTCCATTTTAAATGGCGACTCCTTATTCTGAAATTATGCCTCCTAGTTCCAGATTCCCCCACGAGGGGAAATATCCTCTGCCTCTACCCTGTCGAGCCCCCTCAAAATCTTACATGTTGCAATAAGATCACCTCTCAGTTTTCTAAACTCCAATGAGTATAGGCCCAACCTGCTCAACCTTTCTTCATATGACAACCCCTTCATCTCAGGAATCAACCTCGTTAACCTTCTCTGAACTGCTTCCAATGCAAGTATATTCCTCCTTAAATAAGGAAACCAAAACTGTACGCAGTACTCCAGGTGTGATCTCACCAATGCCCTGTACAGTTGTCGAAGGACTTCCCTACTTTTATACTCCATCCCCCTTGCAATAAAGGCCAACATTCCATTTGCTTTCCTAATTACTTGCTGTACCTGCATGCTTTTTGTGTTTCATGTACAGGGACCCCCATTCCCTTGCCTTGTTAGCCCTCCCCAAATGCATTACCTCACACTTACCCAGATTGAATTCCATTTGCCACTGTTTTACCCACCTGACTAGTTCATTGATATCTTCTACATTATCAACCACACGGCCAATTTTAGTGTAATCTGCAAACTTCTTAATCATACCCCCTAAATTCGAGTCTCAATCATTGATGTATACCACAAAAAGCAAGGAACTTAGTGCTGAGCCCTGTGGTACTCCACTCAACAGTCTTCCATTCACAAAAAACACCCATCAACCTTTGCTTCCTGCCTCTGAGCCAATTTTGGATCCAACTTGCCACTTTGCCTTGGATCCCATGGGCTTTTACTTTCATGACCAGTCTGCCATGTGGGACCTTATCAAAAGCCTTGCTAAAGTCCATATATGTACATCAAACCCACTACCCTCATCGACCTTCTTTGTTACCTCCTTAAAAAATTCAATCAAGTGAGTCATACATGATCTTCCTTTCACAAATCCATGCTGACTGACCTTGATTAATCCATGTCTTTCCAAATGAAGATTTATCCTGTCCCTCAGAATTTTTCCCAATACTTTTCGCACTAATGAGGTTAGGCTGACTGGCCTGTAATTATTCGGTTTATCCCTTTCTCCCTTTTTAAACAAAGGTACAACATTAGCAGTCCTCCAGTTTTCTGGCACCACACCTGTAGCCAGAGAGGATTTGAAAATGCTGGCCAGAGCCTCTGCTATTTCCTCTTTTGCTTCTCTTAACAGCCTGGGATACATTTCATCTGGGCCTGGGGATTTATCCACTTTCAAAGCTGCTAAACCCCTTAATGCATCCTCTCTCACTATGTTTATTTCCTCCAATATTTCACACCTCCTCCTCCCTGATTGCAATGTCTGCATCATCCCTCTCTGTGAAAACAGATGCAAAATGTTCATTAAGAACCATACCCACGAATTCCGCCTCAACACACAGATTACCCTATAGGCCCTACTCTTTCTTTAGTTATCCTCCTCAAGCGCACTCCTGTGTGCTTCACAGGAGTGTTTGACACTGAACCACAAGAGATATTAGAACAAGTGACAAAAAGCTGAGTCAGAGGTGGGTTTTAAGGAGCGCCTGAAAGGAGGAGAACGAGGTTGAGAGGTTTTAGGGAGAGAATGCCAGAGCTTGGGGCCTAGGCAGCTGAAAGCATGGCCGCCAATGGTGGAGCGAAGAAAATCGGGATGTGCGAGAGGCCAGAATTGAAGGAGCGCAGAGATATCATAGGGTTGTAGAGAAGGGGTGGGGTGAGGCCATGAAGCAATTTGAAAACCAGGGTGAGAGTTTTAAAATTGAGACATTGCCAGACCAGGAGCCAAGATAGTTCTGAAAGCACAAGGCTGATCTCTACTAGCAGAGGAATGTGTTATGAAGAAAGACTGAAGAAACTTGGGTTAACTGTTCTGAAGAAAAACTGTCTGGTAACCTTAAGATGTAAATAAGATAGAAACATCAAGAAAAGGTACATTTTTAAACTAAATCATATTAGGATAAGGTTCAAACTATTAAAGGGAGTGAATGTTTAAGCTGCTGGATGGGGTGCTGATCAAGTGGGTTGTTTTGGCCTCGATGGTATTGAGCTTCTTGAGTGTTGGAGCTGCACTCATCCAGGCAAGAAGTATTGGCCAACTACTTGTCATACTTGTGAAATAATATACACTTACAGAATTTTTTTGCAAACTTTTAAGTTGATTAATTTTTTGAACATCAGTCAGCAGTGTAAAATTTTTCTGAATAAAGTTTTATTAACAAAAAAACCTTAAAAGAAAAAGCTTAATGGTGAAAATCTGGATTCCATTATTCAAGGGTACTTTCAAGTAACTTTTCTTTTTTAAAATAGGGATGATTTTAGTATTTTCTCTTTCTCTCCTTTCAAAGTCAGTCAGTGTCCAAGTAAAATCCAATAAAATGATGCCTGTTGCTGGGTGAAGTAAAGCTCAACATGCTTCAAGATTTTCCCATTTACTGCTCTTCTCAGATGTGTTAGGTGTGCTCTGATTCTTGAGTGAGCAAAGACTGCTAACTGGCAACACATAGTATTAGTATTGGGCAGTCCCTCGTATCGAGGATGACTTGCTTCCACACCAAAAAGGGATGAGTTCACAGGTGCTTCAATGAGGGACCTGACAATCTAGGTCCTGAACTACATACTAAAGGGTGGAAGATGCCTGTGCATGAATTCTTTTAAAAGTGGAGTGGCTTTGCAACCAGCCACTATACGGGCTTGACCGAGCTAGGTTTTGATCCAGTGGCAAGGGTTAATCAAGACAACTGGAGACCAAGCTCTGCTGCACGGACCTAATGCGCAAGCATGCTCCTACTATCCATAGATCGCAGTGTGGGCTGGCCCATGCTGCCACTGGGCCCTCGTCTCTTCTGGACCCCGAACCCTCGCCTCTCCTGGGCCCCGATCACGATCTCTCACTGCTCCTCTGCCCCGATCAAAAATGGAACAGTCAAACAGGACATCAATTAGTCTCCTCTTATCTTGGAGACATCAAATATCAACACTGTTATTTGAAATATCAAAATATTAAACTCCAGCCTAGTTGAAGAGTTATTAATATCAGCAACACAACAGATGCTATGAATAACATTGCTTGTTGCATACCTCTCTCTGAGGACACAAACCTCAGCCATCAGCCTCCATGTAGCAGCCTTAATTCCCATGTATGGTTATCTTGGATCATTTGTGAACATTTTAGGATATTTGGGAAACCCTTAAAAAAAAAAAGTAGAACCATCTTTCCTTCAGTCGATAATTCTGACGTACAAGAATAAAATAGCATAAGCAGTTTGTGGGAATTGCGACACCAGATACAAACGGAAATCACCCCAGCCCCTTGTAAGGGCAACTGGGTTCATCCCCCAGTTTATTGGCCCCATTTCTTCGGCTAATGCTTTGCATTCTGGCGGGGTCAAACTTCTTATGGTAGTAGATATTTCCTCAGTTGGAGTCAGGTTTTCGGTTACAGAGGGAGGTATCATTATCGAATTCAATCGCCTAAGGTCACCAAATTGATTTTTGATAAGTGGGGCTATTATTGAATTGAGCTTTTCCTGTTTGATCATCCAAATTAATAATGGGATTTCCTGGTTTAAGGTGACTAATGGCTGCAACAGTAGCATTTTGTCTCCCCAGTTTTCCCATCAATTCCAGGATTTGTAATTCGCAGTGAGTATGGTCAGCGCTCGCTCGAGGGGGTTGCTCGAGCAACTCTGTCAAGGAATCCATGGGGTCTGCAAGTTGTGAGATCAGGGATTCATTTTATAATTTCTAAAGCCTTGTTATCCTCATAGACCCAATGGTGGCATCTTGAAGCAAGTCGCCCTTCATCTGCCGAGGCTTGCTCTTGACGGAGGAGGGCACAGGATGTCAAGTGTCAGTCCTGCCAGTCCTGTAAATCCCTCAAGTTGTGCATTTCTCTCTTTCAGGAGTACAACTTTGCCTCCCAAGCGAACGGCACATAAGTGGGCTGTGTTGTGGATATCTGAACGGAATATATGGAATTAAGGACAGTAAAGTAAACGGGATATATGAAAATGTATAAGCCATGGAAGAATAGCTGGGAGAATGTCAGATTGCAAATAGTGCAACATCAGCATAGCTAACAGTCTGTCTCAAGGTTTCAAGTCACTAATCCTGCCAATAATATATAATTGTAACATGAAATACATCTGCAGAATTGCAAGGTCTCAGTAAATAGTCACACCATTAGATTGAAACATTTGGAGGCAATACTTGAGCTTTCAAGAAGAACATCTCATATAGATTGACTAATGAGTGACTGAGTTAGACTGTCAATCCATTTGTATTTTGTTATCTGATTTCAAAACTGTATAACTGTTAACGCTTTACGATGTAACTTCACCTATCCGTAGGGAGTGTGTACGCTCTATCCAGAGAGTATATCTTCTGTCTGATAGGTCTTACTGGCCGGTAATAAAGACTGCTTTGTTCAAAGCACAAGAGGTATTCAACTCAGTAATTTTACTGAACCAGATTGAAGTAAAAGAATCCAGGAATTAATATTTGGTGTCAGGAGTGGGATCTCAACGGACGACTGCCGAAAACTTATTTCCTTAACCGTACATTTCTTCGCATCTAGCTGGGACGCTATCTCATCCCAAAACTCAGAGTAACTCTTCTCGTCACCTTGCTCTATTTCGATTACCGCTTGTTATCTGAGAGACTGTTCGCAACTTGTCTCTAAAATACCCAACTGCCATCCCTATAACAATGCCTAGTATCTTTATAAACCGAAACCGTCCTTTACTCTTTTCGACCACAATAACCCTTTTGCACACCTGGCTGGCTCGCCAAAGGTGGAAATTGCCTGTTAAGGCTATCTCTGGTCACCCTAATAATCAGGTTCGAGTGCAAACCAATATGGTGGATATATTGTGTTTGAGTTTAGGATGGAATATAACACGAGTTATGCAGCAAAAGCATACGGCCGTGACAAGCAGTTCTCTGGCTTATGGAGTCTCTTCCTTTTTGTCTCGAACCCCGAGAGTGATTGACTTCAATGAATGGGGTCCACTCTCGAAAGAGCATTCAACCAGCTCACCCTTGTGTGGTTCTCCCTTCCTGATCTGTCTGAATGAGCCCTCATGGTTTCTTTTATCCTCTTTTTAGGGGTGGGCCTGGGATCTAATTATTGACAGGACTATTTGACCAATGAAGGCTCCCTTAAAAGTTCAGTTCCCAATAGTATTTCTATTTCTTTGTCTCAACTTGTTGATGAAGACCCACCCCAAAGGAGGGGTCTTTACAACCATTACACACCTTTTCTTGTTTATAGTTTTGAAGGCCAATCCATCTATCTGGACCCCTGTTCCCTCATAACTATAGGGGCTGAAATTACGCCCCTCTTTAAGGCCCATTAATTGTTGGCCAACTCCGAGGTCGACCTGACAATGGTGGCCACGGGTTCGGTCGGGCCGCTTCTTGGGTACCAAGCCACTGGCCCGGCCGAAACCCTCCCTGGTGGCCCAGTGGGTCTAACTAAACCCTACGCAGAGTTTGCAGTGGTCCTCCCCTTTAACTGAAGGGAGGGACGGTGTGATGTGTCAGCACGGCCACTTCCATCCACCAGCACTTCGGCCCCACTGACGACACCAACACCGCTACGACCTAAAAAAATAATCTTAAGAGCTGAATGTCGCTCAAGTCTCTGCCCCATGAATAGGGGCGGAGAAAAAAAATTACAACACCAGTGAGTGCGCCACTTTTTCGTCTGAGGGCAATTTCGGCCACATAGTCTCTTATCTCATCCTGTCTTATCCTCCCTGATCCAACTGTACATGTCTAAGGCGCAACCGTAGGCCATTAAATCAGCGACCCCGGGCTCGAACTGTCTCTCTTCAGCCAGTCGTCATGGATACCCTAACTCCCATTCCTTCTATTCTTTTCATACCAATTAACTTTTTATTATATTTGCAAGCAGTTCCGTTAAACAAACTCCAAATTCTACCTTGGTATTATAATTGGTTATTAGTAATAATGGAAGAAACATTAGCTGGGCCTTCATTGGCCAAATTAAGGACGAAGTCAAAATGTTATACATTCTATAATCTAACTCATTCACATCGCTGTCTGAGGCAAGTCTTCCAGGAAAGTGAAACTTAAGCATTCTCAAGTAAAACATAGCTTATACATTAACCCTTTACATGTCTCGAGCAGAAACACACTCATTTTCAGGTAATCCTAATTCCTAACAGCAGTGCCAAACAGTCATCATCATAGGCAGTCCCTCGGGATCAAGGAAGCCTTGCTTCCATTCTTAACATGAGTTCTTCGGTGGCTGTACAGTCCAATACAAGAACCACAGACTCTTTCACAGGTGGGACAAATAGTCGTTGAGGGAAGGGGTGGATGGGACTGGTTTGCCACACGCTCTTTCCGCCGCCTATGCTTGATTTCTGCAAGCTCTCGGCGACGAGACTCGAGGAGCTTAGCGCCCTCCCGGATGTACTTGCTCCACTTAGGGTGGTCTTTGGCCAGGGACTCCCAGGTGACAGTGGGGATGTTGCACTTTATCAGGGAGGCTTTGAGGGTGCCCTTGTAATGTTTCTGCTGTCCACCTTCGGTTCGTTTGCCGTGAAGGAGTTCCGAGTAGAGCGCTTACTTTGGGAGTCTCGTGTCTGGCATGCAAATGATGTGGCTTGCCCAGTGAAGCTGATCAAGTGTGGTCAGTGCTTCAATGCTGAGGATGTTGGCCTGGTCGAGGACGCTAACATTGGTGAGTCTGTCCTCCTAGGGGATTTGTAGGATCTTGCGGAGACATCATTGGTGGTATTTCTCCAGCGACTTGAGGTGTCCACTGTATATGCTCCATGTTTCTGAGCCATACAGGAGGGTGGGTATTACTACAGCCCTATAGACCATGAGCTTGGTGACTGTTTTGAGGGCCTGGTCTTCAAACACTTTTCCTCAGGATGCACTGGCGCACTGGAGGCGGTGTTGGATCTCGTCGTCAATGCCTGCTCTTGTTGATAGGAGGCTCCTGAGATAAAGGAAGTGGTCCACATTGTCCAGGGCCGCACCATGGATCTTGATGACTGGGGGGGCAGTGCTGTGCGGCGAGGACAGGCAGCTGGAGGACGTTTGTCTTACTGATGTTTAGCGTAAAGCACATGCTTCTGTACGCCTCAGTAAATACATCGACTATATCCTGGAGTTCAGCCTGTGTGTGTGCAAACAGTGCAGTGACTGCAGCCTGCACCACAACGCTTTCCTTTGGTCCATCTGGAGAAGGTCAGGGAATAGGATCGGTGGGGGTGAAGGTGGGCGATGAGAGGGCATCAAATGGGGAGGGGATTGCCGATGGCGCACCGAGTGGGCGGGAGTTTTGGGCCAGAGTGGCGGTGGGCCAGAACACTTCCCAGGTTAACGCTCGCACCGAATCAATGTGGTGGACAAGACTATGTTGCTGATATTCCTATTTCTATTAATGAAACCGTTATATATGTAAACCTGTAAATACCTTGTTTAACCGCCAGAGAGCTCATTCCCTGGAGTCCCAAGGGATCCCACAATCTCTTGGGAGTACCTGTACATAAGGAGGCCTCAAGGCTGGAGAGGCACTCTGGAGACCGGCAATAAAGGACTGCTTTGAGCTCACAGTATCTGGTCAGACTCTTTATTCAATACATAACAACTGGTGACGAGATACAGATGACGAACCCCACCGCAACGATGCAGAGAACAGTGGGCATCCTGGAGAAATTTTCGAATGGAGATGATTGGGAAACCTTTGTGGAGCGACTCGACCAATACTTTGTGGCCAACGAGCTGGAAGGAGAAGCGAACGCTGCCAAACGTAGGGCAATCCTCCTCACTGTTTGCAGGGCACCAACATATGGCCTCGTGAAAAATCTGCTTGCTCCAGCGAAACCCACAGAGAAGTCATATGATGATTTGTGCGCACTGGTTCGGGAGCACCTCAACCCGAAGGAAAGCGTTCTAATGCGAGGTACTGGTTCCACACATACAAGAGGTCTGAAGGCCAGGAAATGGCGAGCTACGTCGCCGAGCTAAGACACCTTGCAGGATATTGCGAATTTGAAGCATACTTGGAGCACGTGCTCAGGGACTTTGTACTTGGCATTGGCCATGAAGTAATACTTCGCAAACTTTTGACTGTAGAGACCCCAATCTTGAGTAAAGCCATAGCGATAGACCAGGCGTTCATCACCACCAGTGACAATACCAAACAAATCTCTCAGCACACGAGTGCTGTTGCAAGTACTGTGAACAAAGTAATGTTGTTTTCGAATCATAATGTACAGGGCAGGCCTCACATGCCTGCAGCTGCACGTCTGCAGATGTCCAAGTCTACCATCAAGTATGGTGACTGCAAGGCCGTTAACACCTTGTTGGCGCTGCGGGGGTGATCATTGTTTCCATTCATGCTGCTTCAAAGGATACATTTACAAGGACTGTGGCTCAATGGGACACCTCCAACGTATGTGCAGGTGAGCTGCAAACCCTGATCATCCTGCAAACCACCATGTTGCAGAGGAGGACAGATCCACGGTGGATCACGACAAACCAGAGCCTCAGACCGAGGAGGCAGAGGTATATGGGATGCACACATTTACCACAAAGTGTCCCCCGATAATGCTGATGGTTGAATTAAATGGACTCCCAGTGTCAGTGGATCTGGACATGGGCGTGAGCCAGTCCATAAAGAGTAAAAAGACTTTCGACAAATTGTGGTGCAGCAAGGCCTCAAGGCCAGTCCTGACTCCCATTCATACTAAACTGAGAACGTACACAAAGGAATTGATTCCCGTAATCGGCAGTGCTACTGTAAAGGTTTCCTACGATGGAGCGGTGCACAAGTTACCACTCTGGGTGGTACCGGGCAATGGCCCCACGCTGCTCCGCAGGAGCTGGATATGCTGGAACTGGGACGACGTCTGAGCGCACTCGTCCGTCGACGACACTTCATGTGCCCAGGTCCTAAACAAGTTCCCCTCGCTGTTTGAACCAAGCGTCGGGAAGTTCCAAGGAGCATAAGTGCAGATCCACCTGATTCCGGGGGCGCAACCCATCCCTCACAAAGCAAAAGCAGTACAGTACATGATGAGAGAGAGAGGGTGGAGATTGAGCTGGACAGGCTGCAACGAGAAGGCATCATTTCGCCGATCAAATTCCATGAGTGGGTCAGTCCGATTGCTCCAGTCCTCAAGGGAGATAGCACCGTCAGAATCTGTGGTGATTACAAAGTAACTATTAATCATTTCTCCTTGCAGGCTACCAAAGGTACACGATCTATTTGCAACGCTGGCGGGAGGAAAAATGTTCACGAAGATGGACTTGACCTCGGACTACATGACGCAGGAGCTGGAGGAATAATCGAAGGGCCTCACCTGCATCAACACGCAGAAAGGTCTCTTCTTTTACAACAGATGCCCGTTTGGGATTCGATCAGCTGCGGCAATATTCCAGAGGAACATGGAAAGCTTACTGAAGTCGGTCCCGTGCACCGTGGTCTTCCAGGACGACATCTTGGTTACAGGTTGGGACACTGTCTAGCATCTGCAGAACCTGGAGGAGGTTCTTAGTCGGCATAATTGCTGGGGCTCAGATTAAAATGCTCCAGATGCGTTTCCTGGCACCTGAAGTGGAGTTCCAGGGGGAGAATAATTGCGGCGGACGGCATCAGGCCCACCGATTCGAAGACGGAGGCAATCGAGAACGCAACGAGACTACAGAATGTGACGGAGCTGTGGTCGTTTCTAGGACTCCTGAACTACTTTAGTAACTTCTTACCGGGTCTTAGCACACTGTTCGAACCACTGCACTCTTTACTGTGTAAGGAGATGAATGCATATGGGGTAAAAGCCAAGAAAATGCCTTTGTAAAAGCTAGAAAACTGTTATGCTCAAACAAATTGCTTGTGTTGTATGATCCATGCAAGTGCTTTGGTACTAGCATGTGATGTGTTGTCATATGGTGTCGGGTGTGTATGGCAACAAGCTAATGAATCTGGGAAATTGCAACCGGATGCTTATGCATCCAGAAGTCTGTCTAAAGCTGAGAGGCCCTACAGTATGATCGAAAAAGAAGCGTAAGTGGGTGTTTATGGGGTAAAGAAAATGCATCAATATCTGTTTGGGCTCAAATTTGAATTGGAAACTGACCATAAGCCACTGATATCCCTCTTTTCTGAAATTAAGGGGATAAATACGAATGCATCGGCCCGCATCCAGAGATGGGCGCTCACGTTGTCCGCATACAACTATGCCATCCGCCACAGGCCAGGCACAGAAAACTGTGCCGATGCTGTCAGTAGGCTGTCATTGCCCACCACGGGGGTGGAGATGGCACAGCCCGCAGATTTAGTTATGTTATCGCCCGATGGATTAGAACCTAGTTGAGCCAGGACCCCTTACTGTCCTTTCGTTAAAAAAAATCTGTGTGCTCCACAAGAGTTGGTCTAGTGTCCCGTTAGAAATGCAGGAAGAAATAAAGCCGTACCAGCGGCGCAAAGATGAAATGTATATATAGGCTACTGCCTTCTATAGGGTAATCGGGTAGTGGTCCCAAAAAAGGGCAGGGACACTTTCATGAGTGATCTCCACAGTACCCACCCAGGCATCGTAATGATGAAAGCGATAGCCAGATCCTACGTGTGGTGGCCCGGTATCGATGCGGACTTAGAGTCCTGCATTCACAGATGTAATACATGCTCGCAGTTAAGCACTGTATCCAGGGAGGCGCCGCTAAGTTTATGGTCTTGGCCCTCCAAACCGTGGTCTAGGGTCCATGTCGTCTATGCAGGCCCGTTCTTGGGAAAAATGTTCCTAGTGGTTGTAGATACGTACTCCAAATGGATTGAATGTGAGATAATGTCGGCAAGCACTTCTGCTGCCAACATTGAAAGCCCGCGGGCCATGTTTGCCACACACGGCCTGCCTGACGTCCTTGTGAGTGACAATGGGCCGTGCTTCACCAGTGCCGAGTTCAAAGAGTTCATGATCCGTAATGGGATCAAACATGTCACATCTGCCCCGTTTAAACCAGCGTCCAATGGTCAGGCAGAGAGAGCAGTGCAAACAATCAAGCAGAGCTTGAAGAGGGTAACTGAAGACTCACTGCAGACTCGCCTATTCAGAGTCCTGCTTAGTTACCGCAGAAGACCCCACTCGTTCACTGGGGTTCCCCCTGCTGAACTGCTCATGAAAAGGGCACTTAAGACAAGGCTCTCGTTAATCCACCCTGATCTACACGAATAGGAAGAGAGCAGGCGGCTTCAACAGAATACATATCCTGATTGCACAAATGTGTCACACTAAATCGAGATTAATGATCCTGTATTTGTGTTGAACTATGGACAAGGTCCCAAGTGGCTTCCCAGCACTGTCGTGGCCAAAGAAGGGAGTACGGTGTTTCTGGTCAAACTTTCAAATGGACTCACCTACAGGAAACACTTGGACCAAACCAAACTCAGATTCACGGACTATCCAGAGCAACCCACAATAGACTCTACCTTTTTTGACCCTCCAACACACACCAATGGCAACCGACCCAGCAGTTGACCATGAAGCAGAACCCATCACTTGCAGCAGTGCAGCAAGGTTCACCACCCCCAGCAGTCCAGCAAGGCCAGCTGCGCAGCAGCCCAGCGAAGGCCCAACAAACGACTCGCCAACACCAGCATTTGCACCGAGACGATCAACCAGGGAAAGGAAGGCCTCAGATCGACTCACATTGTAAATAGTTACACTATTGACTTTTGGGGGCGGGTGGGGGAAAGAAGAGAGGGGAGTGTTTTTTTTTTATATATATATATATATAAACCTGTAAATACTTAGTTTAACCACCAGAGGGTTCATCTTCCTGGAGTCCCAAGGGATTCCACAATCCTTTGGGAGCACCTGTCCATCAGGAGGCCTCACAGGCTGGAGAGGCACTCTGGAGACTGGCAATAAAGGACTGCGGTCACACCTTACTTTGAGCTCACCGTATCTGGTCAGACTCTTTATTCAATACATAACAGAAATGCCATGCAGAGTTTGAGAGGAGAGGCGAGGGGATCGATGGTGGAGAAAGAGACGAGCTCAGGAACTGGGGGGTGAGGGGGGTGTGTGCGGGAGGGGAGTCTGGCGGGAGAGAGAAAAGGTCTGAAACTTGTTGGGGGGCAGCATTGTGAAGAACTGGGGAAGAATGTGATCCTGTCGAAAGGAGGTGGGGGAGGGGATGAGAGTAAGAATGTGATCCAGATCACGTACTTCTGCTCTGTTTGGCCTGAATCACTTTCTTCCACGCGCAGTCTCTCTCTGCCCCACCCCCTCTCTCTGCCTCCCCTTCTCTCTCTGCCTCCCCCACTCTTACACTCTCACATTCTCACACTCTCACACTCTCACTCTACGGTAAAGTAGTTAATTGAGCATTATATGGTATAATGCTCCTAATCTTATAAAACAGTATATCCTCTGACTTGCTGTGAGCAGGACCATAGAGAGTTTATTGTATAGGATAGCCAAGAATTGCTATTGAGTTTAAGGCAAAAATTCATTTTATCTTATTTTGCTGAGATTTGATGTTGCAAGTTCTACCGTAAGATGCTACTACTTAAATGACTGGATTGCAAATCCCTATCGAACGATTATCTAGCATGCATATATGTCTGTTGTCTCTTACTATCCTTTCCCCCTCCCTCAATATGAAAAGTTTATTTTCTGATGAAAATGTAATTCTTTTAACAGGAGATGTGGTACTCAATAACCTGGAAGTAAAAGAAAATGCATTGGTAAGTTGCCTTTTAATTTTATTTTGCCGAGCAAATATTCTAGATTATTTATTGTACTATGTTTTGCATTAAAAATAAAATGGAAGTCCCCATTAGTGGAGAGGTGTTGGAATGAAAATAGACTGGTGGAAGTGTATGTCTTGTTGCCAGTCTGAGAACTATGTTGGTTGTGGATTAGTCTAATCATTTTCATGTTGTAAGAGAAAAATTTGGCATTAAGGGTACCAGCGGGACAAGGGTTAAAGTGCTGGTTCCTGCACCGACCCATAAGGAGGTAAAAGGCCTCTCTTCGGCCTTGTACCAAGGCTCCAGAAGTTATCAATTTAATAATATTCTGACAGGATATGATGTGAGAACCTAAACAGACATTGATAAGACCTTGCGAAGAGGCTCGAGGCGTACTCACGGGCACCAAGGAGAATCAACAAATTCTGACCAAATGAAGTCATTCTAGTCACGGCCTAAGGTGGTCACGAGGGTCTTGGCCTGTCAATCCAAAGTAGCACTAATAAGGTAGTCCAATTAGAGAAGTAGCACTGATAAGGTAGTCCAATTAGAGATCTAGGGAGGTCTTACCAGGGAATGGAGGGGTTTTTGAAATGTATAAAAGTTGTATGATTCTGCTGTTCGGAGAGCATCCCCACTCGCAGGCGGCTGTGATGAGAGGTGTTCCCGGACGTTCGTAATAAAAGATCGTTATACCTTGCCATTCGTCTCTGTCTGCTAACTCCGGGGGCTGTTATGCGGGTTGGGGCGAGCGTCGACCCCCTATATCAGGGGGCCCGCTCGTGGGAGGAGAAGCCTTCCCATTTTCCCCTTACATTGTCAAGGACCAAGTGTGGAGCTACAAAGGCAGAATGAGGGATGTGAAATGAAGGAGAAAGAAGGCCTTTTGTTTTGCCTGACCTCTTGTGCATAGAATCTATAAATTGTCCTTTTGTAGGTACTACCACACCTATTAATCTCCTGAGCGAATTGTTCTGATTTACCAATGTGGTGATACAAAAACTGAAGAACATCCATATATCTTCATCATTTAATTCTGGTCTTCTGTACTCATGACTGACATCTCATCCACCAGCCAAGCAGCACAGGAACCTCCTTTGATGTTTCAGTACCTTTTTTGAAGATAGGGTGCCAGATATTTCAAACGTGACCTCACAAGTGATCTATACAAAGCTGTAATAACATGCTTGGATTTGTAGTTACCTGCCCTTTGGATATATTAGTCTACTGTTTGATTTAGTTTTTTTTATATTTGCATTGACTGAAAGCTTTTGGCAAATGAGCAATAATCACAATTTTATTCCTGATCTGCATTTGTTGAAGGATACAATATGTGGTATCTGCCACTTCACTCTGTGACTTGTGGACATTATGATCTCTTTTGCTTAATTTTATATAGATTTCAGTGTTAGTTAGCCTATCCGTTAACATTTTAAAAATGTTTAGGCTACAAGATCCCAGAGGGATATTGGTTCCAAAAGATTCGCAGTTGACCTCTGGGGGACTGTGATTTAACTTTATTCAGTACAAGCAAGACTTAATACATTACAGTATTTGAGCATCAGTTTACAGAGAATAATTGAGACTTATATTACCACTTATAACTCTGTAGAAACCGCAACCATGAGTAAGTTGCATCCTGTGTCTTCTGTCTCTCGTCTCTCTCCATCTCCCGGGTGTTTCCTAGATTCTCTCGTTACACCTTCTTTCTCCTCCTGACACCTTCTACATTTGTGGCTGTTAAGACCCCCTTCTTATACCCTTGCTCTCATTCAAAACCTATGAAGTTCTCCTGAACTAATCATTGGCTCACACCCAAACCCAAAATCCAATCATAAAGATGCCATGCAGGTTTCAGTCTTATGAGTTGACAGCACAAATTGAGATAAATGGGTATGATCTGATGGCCTTTACAGAGACGTGGTTGCAAAGTGAGCAGGACTGGGAATTAAATATTCAGGGGTATTTGACAATCCGGAAGGACAGACAGAAAGGAAAAGGAGGTGGGGTAGCTCTTATGATAAAGGATGGAATCACTGCAATAGTAAGAAACGATATTGGCTCAAATGATAAGGGTGTTGAAACAGTTTGGGTGGAGATAAGGAACAATAAGGGGAAAAAGTCACTGGTGGGCATAGTCGATAGGCCCCCCAACAGCAGCAACTCTGTTGGTCAGACCATAAACCAGGAAATAGTGGGGGCTTGTAAAAAGGGAACAGTAATAATCATGGGTGATTTTAACCTCCATATTGATTGGACAAATCAAATTGGTCAGGGTAGCCTTGAGGAGGAGTTCATAGAGTGCATAAGGGAAGGGTTCCTTGAGCAGTATGTAACGGAACCAACCAGGAGGCAGGCTATCTTAGATCTGGTCCTGTGTAATGAGATAGGATTAATAAACAATCGCCAAGTAAAGGATCCTCTTGGAATCATTTGAATTTCAAATTCAGATGGAGGGTGAGAAAGTTGGATCTCTAACCGGCGTACTAAGCTTAAATAAAGGAGACTTTGAAGGTATGAGGGCAGAGTTGGCAAAAGTGGACTGGGAAAATAGATTAAAGTGTAGGACAGTTGATGAACAGTGGTGTACATTTAAGGAGATATTTCACAACTCAAGAAAAATATATTCCAGTGAGGAGAAAAGATAACTAAAGAAATAAAGGACTGTATCCAATTTAAAAACAAGGGCATACAAAGTGGCCAAAACTAGTAGAAGGACAGAAGATTGGGAAGCTTTTAAAAGCCAGAAAAGAATGACTAAAAAAATGATTAAGAAAGGGAGGATGGATTATGAAAGTAAACTAGCACAAAATATAAAAACAGATAGCAAGAGTTTCTATAGGTATATAAAAAGGAAAAGGGTGGTTAAAGTAAATGTTGGTCCCTTAGAGGACGTGACCGGGGAATTAGTAATGGGGAACATGGAGATGGCAGAAACTCTGACCAAATATTTTGTATCGGTCTGTTAGATCACTTAATTTTCAATGAGATGCGAACTCCGGTGATAGTTTAACATAACTTTATTCTGGCAGCTGCAACAAACTGCTGGCTTTATGCCAGATCCTTAATCCTTCTGAAACACATGGCAAAAAATGGTTGTACCTATCCTAGATCAATTTACAATCGTGACCTCTCCCCCTTTGACCTTATTGGCTCAATTGATATGTTGTTAGCCCATAATTGGCTCGCTGCCAAAAGTCCTGAAATGTCAAGTTGATTGATGTCTTAATGCAATGTGCTCGCTCTCGCGTAGGCAAGGGTCTGTGTTTTCTCAACTTTGCAGCCTGTTTGAATTCTCTATCAATCCCCCCTTTGATTCTTTCACAAACTGAATCATAAAACATCAGCTATCACTGGTTAAACATTCTACAAAATAATTTCATCCATGTTAATAGAGTTTCCTTCTAAAATTTGTTGATGTGTTTCGCCACATATCCGGACTAGTAGCTTCCACACAAATTTACATCAACCCGAATTCCATGGAGGTCTGGTTTTAGTAGGTTAATTGACCTCATTCCAACTTAATCCAAATCAATATCTTAATTCAACCAGTAAACAACCTTCCCTTAAGCATAACATACCCCTGTGCCATGTACAGATGGTCTGCTGGGACCTGCTAGGAGTCTCACCTGCAGGACAGCAGCTATAGCCGCCTGGTTGCAACAACATTTAATCAACATCATAAACAAACAATATAAAAGTAAAATAATTACAACGAATAGAATTAAACCTTCCACCAATGAAGTTCCTATTGAACCTAGCATTCAGTGGCTCCGCTCCACAAAGTGAATGATGGGGGTTGCTTAAGTTTTTCTACCTCCTTTTGGATATGCTGCGCTAAGTGGGTAATTTCTTCGGAGCTATCTGGGATATATGTGCAACACTCAACAACTAGAAATGTTACTTTGGCATAAATGTATGACATATATAAAAAAGTATTTACATGCAATTCCCTGGGTACTCTACTATTTCCCTTTGGTGCAGAGGGTCGGCTAGTAAGAAGTAGGCAAATGCCTAGAATACTTGCAGTCAGTAGTACAGTAAATTTATACATTTTGGCAAAAAGTAATTGTCCTTATCAGATTTCAGCTTCAGTTACGGGTGCTCGTTTAACATGTGAGGCGTGGACCCAGACTTTCTTTCCTTGGACTTTAACAGCTGCCTGGGTGGTCAATAACACTTGGTAAGGTCCCTCCCACTTGGCACCCAAAGGTTCTTTATGTAACTTTTTCACATAAACCCAGACTCCCGGGATGATGTCGTGACCTCCTTCGGGTGGATTACCCCAAGCTGCTGATACCTGTCGGGAAATAGAACTAATAGCTTTGGTTAGGTCCTGACAGTATGATAACAAAGTGTCACTCATCAAGTGAACATCAGCTTTCCGTAAATCGATAGTTCCTGGCAGCGACATGGGTCTTCCTGTTATAATTTCAAATGGGCTTAGACCTGTAGTTCTGTTCGGGGTTGCCCTAATGTTACACAGCACTATTGGCAGTGCCTGGGGCCATGGTGTTCCTTCTTGGTGATATTTGGCAAGCCGTTGTTTCAGAGTTCAATTCATTCGCTTTACTTGTCCTGATGATTGTGGGTGATAAGGACAGTGTAAATCCCATATAATGTCCAGTAACCTACAGACTTTTTGGCAGACAGCACCTGAGAAGTGTGTTCCCTGATCTGAGTCAATGCTACTTGGGACTCCCCATCGGGGAATGTAATCCTTACACAAGACCTTTTGCAGTGTGATTGGCTGTGGCTCTTTTAGTTGGGACAGCTTCTACCCATCTGTTGAATCTGTCGACCATGACAAGAATGTTAGTGTATCCTTCGCATGGAGGGAGAGCTATATAATCAACCTGCAGATGCTGGAATGGTCCGACAGGGGCAGGGGGCCTCAGTTGGGGCATTACTGTGATGGGTCCAGAATTATTTTTCTGGCAGACCACACAATGGTCTGCTACCAGCTGGGCGTGTTTTTTAAATCCCCGACCCCACCAGCTTTTCTGGAACTGTGCCGTCATCTGTTGTGAGGCCAAGTGTCCCCACGAGTGGATCTGTTGGGCTAAAAAAGGCATAAGCGCTTGTGGCGCGACTGGCTTGCCGGTAACTCTTTGTCTCCAGACACCATCTTCGCAAGGCTTAATTCCTGCCTCAATCCATGTCCATTTTTCCTCTCTGGAGCACTCGCCTTGTATTGTTTGAAGGTCTCGTGTCAGAGTCCTGAGTGCTTTCAATCTGCACATCTGTGTTGGTTCTTCTGGGGAAGCGCCCTGTGAGGTGGCATCTTTAGCTGCCTGGTCGGCTAGGGCATTTCCCTGTGCTTCTGTGGTATTTTCCTTGGTATGGGCCTTGCACTTCAGGATGGACACTTCCTGAGGTAATTGTATGGCCTCTAGTAAGTCTCCAGACTTCTTTTCCATTGCGGATAGATGTGCCAGCAGCAGTGAGGAATCTTCTTTTCCGCCATAACAGACCAAAGTCGTGAGCGACTCCAAAAGCATAACGCGAATCTGTGTAGACATTAGCTGTCTGTCCTTCTGCTATTCAACATGCTTCTGACAGGGCCTGTAACTCGGCCTGTTGTGCTGACGTTCCTGAGGGTAAACATCCTTTTGCCACTACCTCATATAAGGTTGTAACTGCCCATCCTGCTTTTCTGGTACCATTGTCAACAAAGGAGGAACCATCTGTAAACAGGATGAGGTCTGGGTTGTGCAGAGGCTCCTCTGCTGCTAAAGCTGCTTCTTCTGTTTCTTTTAAAATCTTTACGCAATCATGCTCTTCACATTCTTGCTCCCTCGATTCTAACATCGGGAGCATAGTTGCAGGATTAACCGGGCTGGCCCGGACGATATGGAGATTAGGAGCATCCAAAACTGCTGTCCAGCGGGTCCATCTAGCTGCCGTCACCTGAGACATTCTATTCATAGACAGCAAAGCGTGTACGGTGTGGGGACACTTGACCATCAGCTTTTGGTCGAGGACTAGTCCCGCAGTGATCATTAACGCTCGACATGTAGTTTCTATGGCCCTTAGGCAACTTTCGCATCCGAGGGCTACCGCATCCAGTTTTGCCGAATAATAGCCAATAGGTCTTTGTCGATCCCCATGTTCTTGTGTCAGTATAGCTGTCATATATCCTTCTTTCTCATGGACAAACAGGGTAAATGGCTTACCACTGTTGGGGATTCCCAGAGCCGGTGCCGAACACAAAGCCTTTTTCAAACTCAGGAAGGCCTCTTGCTGTTCCTTAGTGAGGGTGATGGCTTCTTTAGAGGCACGTTTCCCCTTTAAGATATCATTCAATGGCTGAGCAAGCTGTGTGAAGGAGTCAATCCAATTTCTGTTAAAGTTACACAATCCCAAAAAAGACCTTAGTTCCTGAATAGTGGTGGGTTTTTTAGCAGCCCAAATGGCTGCAGTTCTATCCTGGGTAAGTTCTCTCTTTCCTTGTGAAATCTTTTGTCCCAGGTATACAACCTCTTCTTGGGATATTTGTGCTTTGTCGATGCTGGCTTTATGTCCTTTCAGCCAAAGGTAGTCCAGCAGAGCTCGTAAATCTTGTTCATGCTGTTCTTCCGTGTTTGAAGCTAGCAGGATATCGTCTACATATTGGATGACTGTGGATGACAGGGGAGGTAATTCTCGCAAATGGCTTTGTAAAGCCATGTGGAATACCGTAGGGCTGTTGTGGCAACCCTGCGGTAACCGGGTCCAAGTATACTGTTGTCCTTGGACAGTGAAAACAAACCACTGTTGAACCTCTGGTGCCAGAGGCACCGACCAAAATCCGTTGGCCATATCTATAACCGAGAAATATTTAGGTTCCGGTTTGAGGGCATTAAAAATGGTGGAGGGATCTACGACCAAAGGAGCTTTTTGATCAATACACTGGTTAGCTTTCCTATAATCGACAGTCAAACGCCAAGTCTCATTAGATTTCTGTACCGGCCACATGGGGCTATTGGAGGAGCTATGGGTTTTAATAAGCACCCCTTGTTTCTCCAATTGCTGAATAACCGGTAAGATTCCCGCGATGGCAGTTGGACTGATGGGATACTGTTTAGTGCATGGAGGCTTGGTCCCGGTAAATGATGCAGGCTCCATCTGGAGTAGGCCACAATCGTTCTTATCTTTAGCCCATATCGGGTGTTCCTTCAATTCTTCTTTCTTCAAAGTTCTAATTGACCATGTCACCCGACCATCCTCGAAATACAACGATGAATCTACTTGGATTAGAACGTCCATTCCCAAAAGGGGTTGATCCACTGGGCCTATCCAGACTGGCGTGGTTAGTTCATGTGAACCCAGCCCTATAAGTACCGGTGTTATCCTTTTTAATTTCCATTTTATGGCCCCCAACTCCATAGGCTGTACGTGCCTTACCATCCAACGGCAAAAAGTCTCCATATTTTAGGGGTAAGCATATTAATTCCGTCCCTGTGTCTAAAAGGCAGTCCACATCCTTATCGCCCACCCTCAGAGTTATATATAGCCCATTTCCCCTCTGTTGTATTAGTGCGAGGAGGGGGGCCAGGGCGGGCTCTAATCGTTCTTTGCTATCCCAAGTAACTCCTTTTGTTGTATTGTCAGTCGCTGAAATGCTTCTATGAGGTCGTTATCTTGTGACAAGTCTGGTTTGTTGGCTGAATTGTATCCCTGGCTGCGTCCTCTTCCCCAGCCACGACCTTACTATTTTGCCCTGCACGTCTTGGCCCAGTGACCTTCTTTCCCACAATAATGACATTTTCCGGGTAATTTTCCTAATAACTGTTTATCGGAATCCTGGGATTTCCATCCCATAGCCTGCATAGCTCAGACTTTAGCTCCCATATCCCTGTCTAATTGGTTACATCGATCCACCAATGCTGCAAAGGTAGTTCCTCTACCTTCCCAGTCCGGTAACACTACCGTAAGCATTTTGGACAGTTCTGGCTTTAGACCTGCCACGAAAGCTGCTTTCAGGGGTCCAAACACTTTGTTCATCCATTTCCTCATCCGTATTATTCATACCCGAAAGTTCTAGCCACGTGCATCTAAACCGCTCATACTCCAGGACCTCCTCTGTTCCTTTCTGTTGGCAGGCTGCAATTTTTCCACAGTCTGTCTTAGCTGGACTGAAGGCTTGCAGCCAGTGTTTTATCGCATCCCACCCTGCGCCTAATTCTTGCTCATCCCGCCCCAAAGCTCCTTTGACCTTGTCGTACAATTTCCTTCCTTGTGTTTTTGGCACCATTATGGTCAAAATTTGCACTACGTCCCAGGGATGAAGTTGATATCTATTTCTTAAGCGGTCCAATTGGTCCCACGTTTTCACTCCCCCTTTCTTTGGATTGGGCAACTCCTTGGACCATTTATCAATTTTCTCTGGGTCTGCCGGATCATGAACTAAATATTTTTCATCCAGCCTTTTCTTCGTTTTTTTGGTTCCGCCCTCATCCGCAGTCTCTTCTGATTTGACTACAACTCGTCTTTTTTTAAACGGGGCAAAGCCCACCCCTAATTTTTCATCCTCCGACCCTGTATCATCGGAGGACTCAGAATCCGTATCTATTCCTTGGTCGTGTCTTCGGGTTTGCGCTTTTAATTTATCCAAACATGGGTACTCTGGGAATTGACCGACACATTTTCCTTTTCCTCTTGACTTAATGATTTTCTCCATTCTTTAATTTCGCCTTTAAAATCTTTAACTTCCGCTTCCAACTTTTCAAGTTCAAGCTTTTTCTGTCTCATTTGTTCACAAACCGCTTGCAATTGGTTCTTTGTACTGGTCAGGTCCCTATCATGTTGGGAACGCGTTATAATTTCATTCCGCTGTCGGATCTGTCTTTCAACGACTAAGGACCATCTGGTTCGCTCTTTATTTTTCATACGGATCGTTTTTCCCCAGACCCTTTTGATCTCGTTCAAGGACCATTGTCCTTTGGAGGTTCCATACTTTTGTTCAATCTTGATACAGGTTTTAGATAAGTCGAATTGTTGCTCTGATTCTTTCAACTGTTCGAGGATTTCATCTATCGAAACCTCAGGTGGTGCCCGCCGCCTCTAACAGTTGTAGGCAATTCTTTGCTCTTATCTTCTGCTGCCATAGTACTAATTTCTTTACTGGGGTCTTGAGTGGTAGGCTTTCCAGCCGATCAGTAGGTTGGTGATGAATTAACTAACACACCGCCGAAGTTTAGACGTCTATGGGACCTCGAGCCGATTACCAACCGGAGGGTTCGCAAACTGGAGGCTTTCGGAATCGCGTAGAAGCGGAGGTGAATTTAGACAATTTACCGAGGACTTTTATAAGGAGTCGTCGTCCTTACCTCAGTATGTAGGTCCGATGTCAAATTCAGTTTCTTTCCTCAGCGATCCTGTTCGTGGCGCCAAAATTGTTAGATCTCTTAATTTTCAATGAGATGCGAACTCCAGTGATAGTTTAACATAACTTTATTCTGGCAGCTGCAACAAACTGCTGGCTTTATGCAAGGTCCTTTGTCCTTCTGAAACACATGGCAAAAAATGGTCTGTACTTATCCTGGAACAATTTACAATTGTGACCTCGCTCCTTTTGACCTTATTGGCTCAAATGATATGTTGTTAGCCCATAATTGGCTCGCTGCCAAAAGTCCTGAAATGTCAAGTTGATGTCTTAATGCAGTGTGCTCGTTCTCACGTAGGCAAGGGTCTGTGTTTTCTCAACTTTGCAGCCTGTTTGAATTCTCTATCATAGTCTTTACGGTAGAGGACACCAACAATATTCCAACAGTGGATAGTCTTGGGGGTGGGGGGGGCTATAGTGGGGGAGGAACTTAACACAATCACAATCACTAAGGAGGTGGTGCTCAGTAAGATAATGGGACTAAAGGCAGATAAATCTCCTGGACCTGATGGCTTGCATCCTAGGGTCATAAGAGAAGTAGCAGCAGGGATTGTGGATGTAATTTACCAAAATTCCCTGGATTCTGGGGAGGTTCCAGCAGATTGGAAAACTGCAAATGTAACGCCCCTATTTAAAAAAAGGAGACAGTCAAAAAGCAGGAAACTATAGACCAGTTAGCCTAACATCTGTGGTTGGGAAAATGTTGGAATCCATTATTAACAAAGCAGTAGCAGGACATTTGGAAAAGCAAAATTCAGTCAGGCAGAGTCAACATGGATTTATGAAGGAGAAGTCATGTTTGACAAATTTGGAGTTCTTTGAGGATATAACGAACAGGATGGATAAAGCGGAACCAGTGGATGTGGTGTATTTGGACTTCCAGAAGGCATTTGATAAGGTGCCATATAAAAGATTACTGCACAAGATAAAAGTTCACTGGGTTGGGGGCAATATATTAGCATGGATAGAGGATTGGCTAACTAACAGAGAGTTCGGATAAATGGTTTATTCTCTGGTTGGCAACCAGTAGTTAGTTGGGTGCCGCAGGGATCAGTGCTGGGCCCGCAACTATTTACAATCTATATAAATGACTTGGAAGAAGGGACTGAGTGTAACGCAGCCAAGTTTGCTGACTATACAAAGATGGGAGGAAAAGCAATGTGCGAGGAGGACACAAAAAATCTGCAAAAGGACATCGACAGGCTAAGTGATTGGGCAAAAATTTGGCAGATGAAGTATAATGTTGGAAAGTGTGAGGTCATGCACTTTGGCAGAAAAAAATCAAAGCAAGTTATTATTTAAATGGAGAAAGATTGCAAAGTACTGCAGTACAGCGGGACCTGGGGGTACTTGTGCATGAAACACAAAAGGATAGTATGCAGGTACAGCAAGTGATCAGGAAAGCCAATGGTATCTTGGCCTTTATTGCAAAGTGGATGGAAGTATAAAAGCAGGGAAGTGTTGCTGTAGCTATATAAGGTATTGGTGAGGCTACACCTGGAATACTGCATGCAGTTTTGGTTTCCATATTTACGAGTTCAGAGAAGGTTCACTAGGTTGATTCCGGGGATGAGGGGGTTGACTTATGAGGAAAGGTTGAGTAGGTTGGGCCTCTACTCATTGGAATTCAGAAGAATGAGAGGTGATCTTATCGAAACGTATAAGATTATGAGGGGGCTTGACAAGGTGGATGCAGAGAGGATGTTTCCACTGATGGGGGAGACTAGAATTAGAGGGCAAGATAGAATAAGGGGCCGCCCATTTAAAACAGATGAGAAATTTCTTCTCTGAGGGTTGTTAATCTGTGGAATTTGCTGCCTCAGAGTGCTATGGAAGCTCGGACATTGTCTATTTCTGTCTTAAATTTATTCAGTTTCATAAACGATCAGGGGTTATGGGGAGCAGGCAGGGAAGTGGATTTGAGTCCATGATCAGATCAGCCATGATCTTATTAAATGGCGGAGCAGGCTCAAGGAGCCGTATGGTCTACTCCTGCTATTTCTTTTGTTCTTATGTTCTTATACTCTTGCATCATCTGGTTTTGATCAACAAGACTCATATCTGGGGTAGTTATGGCAATACAAAAGGAATATGTCTCCATAGGTTGAGATATGGCCTTTGCTGTTGGGCTTTGTTTTTAATTCACTGTTACAACATTCTAACACAGTGGCAACTTTATCTAACCTTGGTTCCCAGGCTAGCTGTACCGTGTCATCCTTACTGTTGGCTAATATTCAACTTTCACCCACATCCTCCCTATTCAACTATAGCAACCCTCTTTCTCACCCCAGGCTATCTGGTTACAGCTTACACACAGATTTTTAATTATACGCAAAAGGCTGACATGTCATATAATTCAGGTTACCATTGCATACAGTCGATGATTACAAACGATTATAAATCCATTACTGATAATTATAAGATACTGATGATTACAAGATAGTAAAGCAAGCATTCTAAAAGCGAGCTAATCCATGATAATCTTACAAGGCAGACCAACATCTTAGAGAAAAAAGGATCCACTGATAAGTAGTCAGATTTAGATTTGGTGAATCCAGTCAATTTATTTCTTTACTGTGTATATTTGTTTGCTTTTGTGTTCCAGGCTCTCTCTCTCTTTTTCCCCACTGTTCCCTTATGCTATGCTGCCGTATGACCTTAATATTGACACTTAACTTCAACTTCAGCTGCTTTTCCTGCATCCATTTCTGACCTGCCTTACAATCCCCAATGTGGCAGTCACACATTCTTTGGGTTAGATTTTCGGTTGTTGGCGAAAACAGTAATTTTACGCCAACATTACTGTTTTTGCTGCACTACAGTTTTTAGGCCTGAATTTCGGTCTTTAAGTGTCGGTAACGTCAGCATTGCACAGCGATTCGCGGCACAAACCACAAGTTTTGGCAACTTTAGTCCAGGGCTGGTAGCGTTGCGAGAGAGGGGGGGATAAACACAAAAAAATTGCAAAAAACATTCACAAAACCCTTATCTACTAAATCGCTGAAAAATAATTACAAAATAAAAACTTTAACTTGCCTTTTTTGCAGGTCTTCATACTTACCGCTGCTGGCAGGGCTGCATCGAAAGGTTTGACTGTCGGTATTCTCGGTGTGGCGAAAGTATGATGGTAGCGCAATCCGCGGCGTTGCACGTCGTTTCACGTTGGCTCACCTCTCCCCGGTGGCACGTGGAAGCGCCGCCGCAAAAAGGTGCCCGAGGATCCCGCCGACTGGGTTTTCGTTGTGGAGGGTCAAATCGCGGCGCAAACCTGGTCGCAAAGTCGGCGCAAATCTAGCCCTTTGTCTCTTAAATATCTTTCTTTTATTTTATTATACTTCTTCCCATCATCTCGTGCTAATATCAACTAACCATCCCCTGTTTTCCATTTAAGCACTTGGCTCATTTTACTTCCTGTCCTATAGATGGGTTTCTTTCCCTCCCTCATTCCTTTGTTCTGTTTCTTTCTAAATGCTGTTTATCTGTAATTTTTTCTAGTTTAACTGAAGGGTTATATACCTGAAACATTAACTTGATTGTTCTCTACAAATGCTGACAGACCTGAGTTGGTTTCCAGCATTTTCTGTTTTTAATTTCAGAAAATGGGTTGCATTAGTAATGCTACTGGCTGAAGGACTCATTCTCATAAGCTCAGTTAAAAATAATAATTTGCATCTGTTTAGTGGGAACACTTGTAGATTAGATTCTGTATTTATACAGAATCAGTCAAGTACCAGTTCAAGGCTCTGTAATGCAGTATTTGTATTACTGAACAGGCTATATTTGGTTGTTGTTTAAGAACAACTGAATGCTCAAATTTGGTTATTTACGTTTGCTTGAAAAATTTGCAAAGACCTGCATTCATGATGGAATGATTTTGCTTGTTTCGTTTGTCAGTGTCACTAAAATCCTAATTGCAGAGGAAGTTCCAGCAAAAGTAGTAATGACAAGGTCTAGAAATATCCAATATCCAATAACTGTACTGATGAACTGTAATATTGTGTGACTTCTGAAATTGCTTAAACATACTCTGATGTTTTTTACTTTTTTCAGCGCGAGCTGAATGTTCCATTCAAAATTAAAGCTGGGCATATCGGTAAGTGTTTTTTTTTGCTCATTCCAGGTTGCTGTGATCAATTTATAATGCCATTGGAGACCCAACCTATGAGATTCAAGTATTTGATCAAGCATCTGAGTTTTATTAGAACATAAGAACATAAGAAATAGCAACAGGAGTCGGCCATACGGCCCCTCGAGCCTGCTCCGCCATTCAATAAGATCATGGCTGATCTGATCATGGACTCTGCTCCACTTCCCCGCCTGCTCCCCATAACCCCTTATCCCCTTATCGTTTAAGAAATTGTCTATTTGTGTCTTAAATTTATTCAATGTCCCAGCTTCCACAGTTCTCTGAGGCAGCGAATTCCACAGATTTACAACCCTCAGAGAAGAAATTTCTCCTCATCTCTGTTTTGAATGGGCGGCTCCTTATTCGAAGATCATGCCCTCGAGTTCTAGTCTCCCCCATCAGTCGAAACATCCTCTCTGCATCCACCTTGTCAGGCTCCCCCATAATCTTACACGTTTCGATAAGATCACCTCTCATTCTTCTGAATTCCAATGAGTAAAGGCCCAACCTACTCAGCCTTTTCTCATAAGTCAACCCCCTCATCTCCGGAATCAACCTAGTGAACCTTCTCTGAACTGCCTCCAAAACAAATATATCCTTTTGTAAATACGGAAACCAAAACTGCACACAGTATTCCAGGTGTGGCCTCACCAATACCCTGTATAGCTGTAGCAACACTTCCCTGCTTTTATACTCTATTCCCTTTGCAATAAAGGCCAAGATTCCATTGGCCTTCCTGATCACTTGCTGTACCTGCATACTAACCTTTTGTGTTTCATGCACAAGTGCCCCCAGGTCCCGCTGTACTGCAGCACTTTGCAATCGTTCTCCATTTAAATAATAACTTGCTCTTTGATTTTTTTTTGCCAAAGTGCATGACCTCACACTTTCCAACATTATACTCCATCTGCCAGATCTGCAAACATTTTGTTAAATTCTTTGCGCCACTTTGAATACAGACTTTTAAGTTTGTGTTTTTAATGCCTCAGACAATCCATTATTAGCACTGCCAAATCAGGTACCTGATTAGAGTTCTTCATGCAATTAGATCTTTCTTTTGGTTTTTTTTCCCCTTCTTGCTTGCTCACTGTTGTTTATTCCCTCCCCAAATCTCTCTGCCTCTCTAACTCTGTCCTCCTGTTTCACATTTTGTTTGATCATGCTCCAATGAAATGCCTTGGGATGTTTTACTAAGTTAGTTGCTAGTTGTTGTTGTTTAAACCTACTTCTTTGACTAAGTGTTTGGTCACCTGTCCTAATGTCTCATTCTTTGGCTTGGTGTCAAGTATTGTCTGATCATGCTCCTGTGAAGCACCTTAGGATGTTTCACTGCATTAAAGGCGCTACATAAATGTAAGTTGTTGTATCAATGATAGAAAGAGCTTGACTGCCATTCCTGTTACTACTGCCCCTCTAACCCCTCATGAACATTTTGTTAAAATCTTTGTGTCACTCTGAATACAGACTTTTAAGTTTGTGTTGTTTTTAATAACTCGGGCAATCCATTATTAGCACTGCTGAAATTTGAGTATTGAATTGCTATGGTGCATATGATTTATAGTCCCATGAGACTCAATATTGGTTTTCAGCCCAACCTAAGGCAACTCAGATAAATATCAGTTGGATTACCTTGTTTGTCAATGTTTCTCCTGGTACTAAGGGCCTTTGCTCAGTAACCAATCAAGCTTGTAATAATAGAGCTAAATTGGTTGATAATGAAAGCATCCAAATATTTTCAAAATTCAAACCTGGGTTGAGTATCAAATAAATTTGAGAATTACTTCATCCCCTAATTCAGCAGATTGCCAGTGTAATTTTTCTCTGATGTCCTTTAGTTATTTTTATAACGGTCCAGGTTGCTACTTCAGATTATTGGTAGATTGCACCAATTTTCATTATTTATGCTTTATTTTTGTTGGGTATTTTATTATTACTTTCCATAACTTTTGCTGTTCCCTGAGTATTTGTGTTAATTTTATCTTTTTGAATCCTGTTCAAATTGGCAGAATTATTGTTGGAACAGTGGCTAGGGGTTGTGCTGTCCGGAGCCTGGAACCTCACTGAGTAATAGCGGGAGACAGAATGGAGGCTGAGTGCAGTGGGAGCGGGCCAGGTTGCTTAATCCTGAGCGAGGAAAATCCTGGAAAAATGCCAAATGAGCAAAACCAAAGTTGAGGAGGCCAAAAAGACATTTTTTTTAAATGAGGAGGTTAAACACTTTACTGTGTTAGTTAGAATAGAGGTTAGAATGCTAACAGTCTGCTGGAGCTGACAAAACTATTAACTTTTCTGTATAATGGTGTCTGACTCTTGGGAATTGTAGTTTTTGAAGCTCTCGCTACTAGTAAAATGTAGTTGCAGGCACGACTGGGGCCTTTAACAGCTAGGAGCTGCTCACATAATAGGAAATTCTATTGCGGTATCACTTAAAGGCATGACAGGGGATGGTGATGCCTAAATGAAGAGTCCACAACATATGTACTGAATTTAACGTGCTATTGATGACCCTTCATCACTGACTTCCTAATGAGAGAAAATGGTCTTTCCCTATTTATTCCCTCTTTTGCTCCAGTAGAAATAGTGTTAGTATCCAAATAGTGTCAGTATTTCCATGTAACCATCATCCCTAGCATTATTTTGGTGGTTCTATGCTGTATGCTTTCTATGGCTTTAATGTACTTGAACGATGGGGCACCTAAAGCTGCACACAATACTTTTAACTACGACCCATGTACAAATTTATCATTATCTCTTTACTCTTGTACTTGATCCCCTGCTTATAAAGCTCGAAGGTTTTATATCTGCACATACATAAAGGAATTGTGTATTTGAACACTGAGGATAAATTAAAGATTAATTCACACCCTTCATTGTTGTTCCAATGGGTCCAAATTTGACCCTCCCGTTTTTACGGCGCACTCACGTGAGATGCGCTGACTTCCTACGATCCAAACGGCGCCAAAAAGATGTCCCGGGGTTCTGGCCCCTCTGCCAACTCTCCCAGGGCTTGGCACGGCATGACTAGTCCATTGGGGGGCGGTGCTAGGGCCCTCCGCCTAAGAGGGCCGGCAGCTGTCCGCATGCGCAGTAGAGCGTTCGCGCATGCGCAGTAGCTCCTCCCATGATTGTGATGATGCATGCCTGCAGCGTGGGACCCAACGCGTCCCGCCCCTATCTCTGGCTGAGTGACCTGCCGCACAGGCCGGCCGCTGCCTTCCCGCACTGAGGGCTACAAGAAACAGGTTGATGCGGGGAGATTTTTGATCGGGGCGGGGGGGGGGGTGGTGGAGGGGAGAGAGGAGAGTTTTGATCCGGGGGGGCGGGGGAGAAGGGGGTGGTGATAACTCTGTAGCCAGTAATTTTAATGAGCTTACTCGAGACTTTCCTTAACCTTGTTGATGAAAATACTTTCCTACGAGCAGGAGGTACTTGTATTTTTTATTTGGATATTTTGAAAAAATTATGTAAATATATTTTGTCTGTTTACTTTTATTTTTGTAGTTTAAGCTTCCATGAATGCTTCTGTTGTATAGTAAATTAACTTTGCGAAGTTTGTCAGTCCTGTATAGCTGTTTGATCCTATTCACATTCTTTAGTCAAGTCATTAAGTACCTACCTGTGCTGATTTCTTAACTCTCCAAGGGTTTTCTGTGCAGTCACAAGTGGCCACTTATGCTGGCCTAAGTTAGTTTGGAGCAACTATTAGCTGTCCAACCTAGCTTAAATAGCCAAAACGGGTGTAGGTAGCTGGTAACGCACCCTTTTGGAAAAAAAAAAGCTAAACTAAAAAAATTCCTGACTAACTCACTTACATTGGCGCAAATTAAATGTGCAGAATGGGGATTTTTAAGATATTCCAGAAAAATCAAGTTGCTCCAAAAAAACAGAGCAACTCCTCGGCAAATTTGGGCCCATTGAGTGGATAATCCCATTCCTTGTTTTTCCTTCCAAATTATATTACCTCACACTATTCCACAGTGAATTGTATCTGTCAGCTTTCTGTCCATTCTGCTAACTTGTCTGCGTCTGCCTGGGTCTTTTGCAGTCCTTTGCTGTTTTCCAAACCATATAATTTTGTGTTATCAGCAAAGTTCAACATTATGCTCCCTATGCCCAAGTCCAAATCTATACTGAGAACAAAAGTAGATCCGCACTTCCAACACTTCTCCAATCCAAACAACTCCTAGTTACCCTGACGTTTGTTTCCTGTGTTGCAACTGACTTTCTAACCTATTTTCTTAGGTAAACTTGAACTGAAGATACCATGGAATAATCTTTACGGCCAAGCAGTGGAAGCTGTACTGGATGGGATCTACTTGCTCATTGTTCCATGTGCCAGTAAGAAAAATATATATTGTAATAATTTCTTCACTCAATTCTGTAATTGGTGTAGCAGAATTTCAAAAGTGAGAAATGTTTTATTTAGAGCTGTATTTGCCTTTACAATCTGTTTTAAAGTTCCAAGGGGTAGATGAAGCTGATGCACTGGGTACCTTTTTTAAAGGTGATACATTTTTCAAATGTTTTCTAATTGTTTGTGAGCAAATTCAGTGCCTGTCAATCATTGTGCAGCTTGGTTGTTGAGCATCTAGCTTTCAACCTAAGCAACGATGCATTCTGTGTAGAGTCATCAATGGAATTGCTGCATGCAGTTACTACCTTGCTCGTGTAACTTTCCAGAGTTTTAGCTTTTGAAAATGTTTTTAAAGGCAGTTTTCATTACTAAGTGCTACAAGGGCAGTGGATCAATATAACAACTTATGAATTTTTGCATTTGGCTTTCCCACAGAATTCCACATTTTGTTCAAGCTGTTAAGTAGTAATGAATCAAGACCAGATACCCTCCTCTTAGCAAGGAGTCTCCTAACTGCTGGTTATAGGGTAGGAAAGAGACATGAAGGATTTTGAGGCCTGAATTTCATCGACCGACCGCCCACAACCACTGAGCTACCGCCCAAAAATCCCACTTTGGCGGAAAAAACTCGCTGACCGCCAACCTACTGCCCATCTACCACCCGGTGGGAACTCCATCAGTGAGGTACTGCTGGCAATGTCCATATTGCCCGCCCATGGAAAAATTGCCAAAAAACGCAAGTTTCATCATTAGGATCCTGTTACCGCCCGCCAGAAAGACCGTTGCGAAAAAGGTGTTCTTACTTCGATCTTGAGCGGACTTTACGGACAATGGAGCTGAGCCGTCCAGAAACAGTAGATCCCAGTTCAGATTTTATTTGCTGTTGCAATATTTTTCCCTCAGAAAAACATGATAAATTGAAGTGAAAATGCTCCATTGAAGGGCATGTGTGGGGTAGAAAGCGGACATCAGCTCCCAATTACAGTAAAGGCTCCATAAACTTGTGGTTTAAGGGTCTTGACACAACTGCATACAGAAGAGATTTAGTTACACTCTGAGTCTCCTGAGATAATGAGCTCATGTAAAAGTATATAGCCAATAATAAAATCCTGTAAGTTTCTCTTAGGTGCCAGGATAAGATTTTGACAAGAACATTTCTTCAAATGTAGAAGTTGCAAATATATATTCCACTGTTATTTGATTGAATAACGTATAATGTTAGGGGTGGAGTTCGGTGATATGTTTGCTCAAAAACTGTACACTCAAATGCCAACCATAATGTCTGGCCTCCCAAGTTCTGGAACTATCTGTCATTTAAAGCCACCCGTCCTGGATTGGTGACCCTTACTTGTCTTAGCTAAATGAGGTAATGCCAGGACCCAATAAAAAGTCACATCATAACTGTAAGGCAAAAATTTTAGCATGCTGCGCTACATTTAAAGGACATTTGTATGTTTCTCAGCACATACTACTCATTATCTAAAAATTAGACACTGACCAAGAGTGGTTTTAAAAAAAAAAAATTCTATTGAATTGTACAATATTCAAAAATGGCAGAACATTCAAACATGACGAGCAAAATATTTAACAGTATTTCAAAAAACAGTACATTCAGCATCAAAAGGCAACATCTTAAACATCACCAACAACAACAAACTGTAACTAGTGGGGTGTCACAGGGACCAGTGCTGGGGCCTCAACTATTTACAATTTATATTAATGACTTGGATGAAGGGATCGAGTGACATGTAGCCAAATTTGCTGATACAAAGATTGATGGGAAAGCAAGTTGTGAGGAGGATGCAAAGAATCTACAAAGAGATATAGATAGGCTCAGTGAGTGGGCAAAAATTTGACATAGATTATAATGTGAGAAAATGTGAGGTTATCCACTTTAGTAGAAAAATAAAAAAGCAAATTATTATTTAAATGGGGAGTGATTACAAAGTGCTGTAGTAGACCGGGATCTGGGGGTTCTTGAACATGAAACACAAAAAGTTAGCATGCAGGTACAGCACGTAATCAGGAAGGCAACTGGAATGTTGGCCTTTATTGCAAGAGGGATGGAGTATAATAGTGGGGAAGTCCTGCTCTAACTGTACAGGGCATTTATAAGACCACACCTGGCATATTGCATACAGTTTTTGTCTTATTTAAGGAAGGATATACTTGCATTGGAGGCAGTTCAGAGCAGGTCCACGAGGTTGATTCCTGAGATGAAGGGGTTGTCATATGAAGAAAGGTTGGGCCTATACTCATTGGAGTTTAGAAGAATGAGAGGTGATCTTATTGAAAGATAAGATTCTAAGGGGGCTTGACAAGGTAGATGCAGAGAGGATGTTTCCCCTCATGGGGAAATCTGGAACTAGTGGACATAGTTTCAGAATAAGGGGTCGCCCATTTAAAACAGAAATCAGGAGGAATTTTTTCTGTCAGAGGGTCGTGAATCTTTGGAATTCTCTACCCCAGAGAGCTGTGCAGGCTGGGCCTTTGAATATATTTAAGGTAGAGATAGACAGATTTGGGAATGATAAGGGAGTCAAGAGTTATGGGGAGCAGGCGGGGAAGTGGAGTTGAGGCCAGGATCAGATCAGCCATGATATTGAATGGCGGAGCAGGTTCGAGGGGCCAAATGGCCTACTCCTGCCCCTATTTCTTATATTCTTATGAACAATATATGCAAATATCACCAACACCCAACCCTCTAACCACTTCCACCACCTCTATTTCCCGCCACCGCCCCCCCCCCCTCCAAGTGAGCCCCATTCTCCTCTTGATGGGTTGCCCATCCCCACCTCTGCCTCTCACCGCATTGGTACCAACACGTTGTGCAGCAGTGCACCCGGAGCACTGCTGTTGTGTTCGTCAGGGAGAGAATGGAGGCGGTGAGATGGAAGACGCTGGCATCTCCGCACCCTCTGATTCTGTCGGCCTGGCTGGTATGGCATGGGGGGGTTCCATGCCATATCCCGAGACCATCGATTGCCGCATGGCGTCGACGGTTCGCTGCACCGTGGTGATCAGCAACGACATACTGTTGGTATGCAGCTCTGCAAACAAGGTGATGTTGGCAGCTATCCCAGCCATGGCCTGGAGGAGGTCTCGACCTAGGTTGACGCTCGTCCTCGGCAGCCGAACCATTTCCTATATTGCTTCCATACGTCTTGCATCACCATCTCCTTGCTGCATCAACCTGGGTGGATGTGGCATGGTGGCTTTAATGGCACGAGTGCAGCACTTCACAATGCTTGGTCCCGCTTCTTCCGGGTCGAAGCCCAAAAGCTCGGACCCCAATACCGATGTTGTGGGCACAGGTGGCACACATGTCAAGAGGATGGAGTCCTCCTCTTCCACCTCCTCGAGCTCAAGTGGTACAAAAACTGGACCTTCTCCCTGCTCTTCCTCCTGGTCTTCATCTCTTTGCGGGGGCTATGGGGGATGGTGGGGGGGCGGGGGAGAGGGAGGCAGAAGGAGTTGCTGGGGCGGTCGAGGTGGATGGTATTGGTGTTGCACATGGTCTTTGTGTGCCAGAGGTAGATGGGGTGCCTAAGTCGGTGCTCTCTGATTCAACATTGGGAGAGAGTTTTTTCCGGGGGCGGACATAGAAGGAGGTATGGTTGGGGGGTGGTGGAAGGTGGATGTGGGCGGCGAGCAATACGAGGAAATGGTCAGAGATGGCCTTATTGGTGATGGACAAGATGGGAATAGCGAGGCCCATCGAGGCACTTGTTGCTGCCTCGATACGAGCAGCAACCTTAACTGTCCCATCCTAATCTCTCGCTGACCTTCCTGTCCAGCGTGCCCATTGGGATCTAATCTTGCCAAGCTCTTCCCTGTCAAACTCAACCCCCCAATGCTGACCTTGGATATGCAGGCAGTGGGGCAGCCATCACCGACCCTCTCATCTCCCTCCAGAATGTCCGTTTGCTTGCAAAAAAGGCCCTTCCAATCCATGAGCTTATCGTCATCGACATCATGGCCCTGCCAGAAACCTGGTTGAAGGGCGATGACACCTTACCCTTAAATGAAGCCTCCCCACCTGGCTATACCTTCCATCACTTGCCCCGCTCAGACCGTCGCAGTGGCTGTGTGGCTCTCATCAGCAAATCACACCTTGATCTGTTCCCCTACTCCTCCGGAACTTTCTCCTCCTATGAGCATCTTGCCCTATTTCACCCCTCTCACCTCTCATTTAAAATTCTCGTTCTCGACCGCCCACCGAAGTACCATAAAAATATTATTACCGATATTTCTTCACTACTTTCCTCCCTCTGCCTCTGCACCGAATGACTTTTCAACCTCCATCTCAATTCATCATGCTCTCTCTCCCCTCTGAGTTCATTAGCTTCCTATCGTCCCTTAGTCTTCCCCCATCCGCTGCTGAAGCCCTCATCCATGTCTATGTTACCTCTAGACTTGAGTATTCCAATGCACTCCTGGCTGGCTTCCCACATTTTACCCCATGTAAACTAGAGTGATCCAAAACCTTGCTGTCTATGTCCTGACTTGCACCAAGTCCCGCTCGCGTATCACCCCTGTGCTCGCTGACCTACATTGGCTTCCATTTAAGCAACGCCTCAATTTCAAAATTCTCATCCTTATTTTCAAATCCCTCCATGACCTCAGCTGTGCTAATTTCTACTTGGCTCAGTGTCAAATTTTTAAAATCTCATAATACTCCTGTGAAGCACCTTGGTATGTTTCACAATGTTAAAGACACTATATAAATGCAAGTTGTTGTTGAGAGTGACTGCCCTTGACATCAATGTAGCATTTGACCAAGTGTGGCCTCAACGAGCCCGTGTAACATTGAAGTCAATAGGAATTTCGGGAAAAATATTGCACTGGCTGCAGTTGTGCCTAGCACAAAGGAAGATAATTGTGGTTCTTGGACGACATCATCGCAGCCCCAGGACATCGCTGCAGGAGGTCCTCAGGGCAGCGTCCCAGGTCCAACCATCTTCAGCTGCATCATCAATGGCCTTCCCTCCATCGTAAGGTCAGAAGTGGGGAGGTTCGCTGATGATTGCACAGTGTTCAGTTCCATTTGCAACTCCCTAGATAATGAAACAGTCCATGCTCGCGTGCAGCAAGATATGGACAACATTCATGCTAGGGCTGATAAGTGGCAAGTAACATTCTCGCCACAAGTGCCAGACAATGAATATTTTCAACAAACGAGAGTCTAACCATCACCCCATGACATTCAGCGGCATTACCATTGCCGAATTCCCCATCATCAACATCCTAGGGGGTCACTGTTGACCAGAAACTGGACCAGCCACACACATGCTGTGGCAACAAGAGCAGGTCAGAGGCTGTGTATTCTGCAGCGAGTGTCTCACTTCCTCCCCAAAGCCTTTCCACCATCTACAAGGCACAAGTCAGGAGTGGGATGGAATACTCTCCACTTGCCTGGATGAGTGTGCTCCAACAACACTCAGGAAGTTTGACACCATCCAGGACAAAGCAGCCCGCTTGATCGGCACCGCTTCTAATACCTTCAATATTCACTCCCTCCACCATCGGCGCGCTGTGGCTGGAGTGTGTACCATCTATAAGATGCACTGCAGCAGCTCGTCAAGGTTTCTTCAACAGCACCTCACAAATCCACGACCTCTACCACCTAGAAGGACAAGGGCAACATGCGCATGAGAACACCATTACCTGAAAGTTTCCCTCCAAGTTGCAGACCACCCTGAGTTTGAAACATATTGCCATTCCTTCATTGTCACTGGGTCAAAATCCTGGAACCTCCTCCCTAACAGGAGTAACTTCACCATTTGCTTCCACTCTCAAAATGAGTCGTTGGATGGCTGAAAAGTCCAATACAAGAACCACAGTCCCTGTCATAGGTGGGACAGATTGTCATTGAGGGAAAGGAGGGGGGGTGGGATTGGTTTGCCGCACGCTCTTTCCACTGCTTGCGGCTTGGTTTCTGCATGCTCTCGGCGATGAGACTCGAGGTGCTCAGCGCCCTCCCGGATGCACTTCCTCCACTTAGGGCAGTCTTTGGCCAGGGACTCCCAGGTGTCGGTGGGGATATCGCACTTTTATCAGTGAGGCTTTGAGGGTGTCCTTGTAACGTTTCCTCTGTCCACCTTTTGGCTCGTTTGCTATGAAGGACTTCCGAGTAGAGCGCTTGCTTTGGGAGTCTCGTGTTTGGCACACAGACTGCAGCTCACCACCAGCTTCTCGAAGGCAGTTAGGGATGGGCAATAAATACTGGCCTTGCCAGTGACTCCCATATCATAGGAACGAATAAGAACAAATCTTTAGGAACATCATGCATCCTCATTGCTGTTAACTGATGATGGCCGTTTAGTATTCCTACTGTGACGTGTAGTCAGTACGAGGAGTTTCTGGAGTGTATTAGTGATAGTTTTCTTGACCAATATGTCGAGGAACCAACTATAGAGCTGGCCATCCTAGACTGGGTGATGTGTAATGAATGGGAGTTGTGTACAGACCTCCAAACAGTAGTAGTGATGTTGGGGAGGGCATCAAACAGGAAATTAGGGGTGCATGCAATAAGGATGCAGCAGTTATAATGGGTGACTTTAATATGCACATAGATTGGGCTAAGCAAACTGGAAGCAATACGGTGGAGGAGGGTTTCGTGGAGTGCATAAGGGATGGTTTTCGAGACCAATATGTCGAGGAACCAACTAGGGGGGAGGCCATCTTAGACTGGGTGTTGTGTAATGAATTCTGCATTAGGATGGAGAATGAAACAGTTAATTCAGAGACCATGGTCCAGAAATTAAAGAAGGGTAACTTTGAAGGTATGAGGCGTGAATTGGCTAAGATAGATTGGCGAATGATACTTAAGGGGTTGACTGTGGATGGGCAGACATTTAGAGACCGCATGGATGAACTACAACAATTGTACATTCCTGTCTGGCGTAAAAATAAAAAAGGGAAGGTGGCTCAACTGTGGCTATCAAGGGAAATCAGGGATAGTATTAAAGCCAAGGAAGTGGCATACAAATTGGCCAGAAATAGCAGTAAACCCGGGGACTGGGAGAAATTTAGAACTCAGCAGAGGAGGACAAAGGGTTTGATTAGGGCAGGGAAAATGGAGTACGAGAAGAAGCTTGCAGGGAACATTAAGACGGATTGCAAAAGTTTCTATAGATAAGTAAAGAGAAAAAGGTTAGTAAAGACAAACGTAGGTCCCCTGCAGTCAGAATCAGGGGAAGTCATAACTGGGAACAAAGAAATGGCAGACCAATTGAACAAGTACTTTGGTTTGGTATTCACTAAGGAGGACACAAACAACCTTCCGGATATAAAAGGGGTCAGAGGGTCTAGTAAGGAGGAGGAACTGAGGGAAATCCTTATTAGTCGGGAAATTGTGTTGGGGAAATTGATGGGATTGAAGGCCGAAAAATCCCCAGGGCCTGATGGACTGCATCCCAGAGTACTTAAGGAGGTGACCTTGGAAATAGCGGATGCATTGACAGTCATTTTCCAACATTCCATTGACTCTGGATCAGTTCCTATCGAGTGGAGGGTAGCCAATGTAACCCCACTTTTTAAAAAAGGAGGGAGAGAGAAAACAGGGAATTATGGACCGGTCAGCCTGACCTCAGTAGTGGGTAAAATGATGGAATCAATTATTAAGGATGTCATAGCAGTGCATTTGGAAAGAGGTGACATGATAGGTCCAAGTCAGCATGGATTTGTGAAAGGGAAATCATGCTTGACAAATCTTCTGGAATTTTTTGAGGATGTTTCCAGTCGAGTGGACAAGGGAGAACCAGTTGCTGTGGTATATTTGGACTTTCAGAAGGCTTTTGACAAGGTCCCACACAAGAGATTAATGTGCAAAGTTAAAGCACATGGGATTGGGGGTAGTGTGCTGACATGGATTGAGAACTGGTTGTCAGACAGGAAGCAAAAAGTAGGAGTAAATGGGTACTTTTCAGAATGGCAGGCAGTGACTAGTGGGGTATCACAAGGTTCTGTGCTGGGGCCCCAGCTGTTTACACTGTACATTAATGATTTAGACGAGGGGATTAAATGTAGTATCTCCAAATTTGCGGATGACACTAAGTTGGGTGGTAGTGTGAGCTGCGAGGAGGATGCTATGAGGCTGCAGAATGACTTGGATAGGTTAGGTGGGTGGGCAAATGCATGGCAGATGAAGTATAATGTGGATAAATGTGAGGTTATCCACTTTGGTGGTAAAAACAGAGAGACAGACTATTATCTGAATGGTGACAGATTAGGAAAAGGGGAGGTGCAACGAGACCTGGGTGTCATGGTACATCAGTCATTGAAGGTTGGCATGCAGGTACAGCAGGCATTTAAGAAAGCAAATGGCATGTTGGCCTTCATAGCGAGGGGATTTGAGTACAGGGACAGGGAGGTGTTGCTACAGTTGTACAGGGCCTTGGTGATGCCACACCTGGAGTATTGTGTACAGTTTTGGTCTCCTAACCTGAGGAAGGACATTCTTGCTATTGAGGGAGTGCAGCGAAGATTCACCAGACTGATTCCCGGAATGGCGGGACTGACCTATCAAGAAAGACTGGATCAACTGGGCTTGTATTCACTGGAGTTCAGAAGAATGAGAGGGGACCTCATAGAAACGTTTAAAATTCTGATGGGTTTAGACAGGTTAGATGCAGGACGAATGTTCCCAATGTTGGAGAAGTCCAGAACCAGGGGTCACAGTCTAAGGATAAGGGGTAAGCCATTTAGAACCGAGATGAGGAGAAACTTCTTCACCCAGAGAGTGGTGAACCTGTGGAATTCTCTACCACAGAAAGTTGTTGAGGCCAATTCACTAAATATATTCAAAAAGGAGTTAGATGAAGTCCTTACTACTAGGGGGATCAAGGGGTATGGCGAGAAAGCAGGAATGGGGTACTGAAGTTGCATGTTCAGCCATGAACTCATTGAATGGCGGTGCAGGCGAGAAGGGCCGAATGGCCTACTCCTGCACCTATTTTCTACGTTTCTAAATCCCTGGGGCCCAATAGTCTGCATCCCAGAGAACTTAAGGAAGTGGCCCTAGAAATAGTGGATGCATTGGTGATCATTTTCGAACAGTCTATCAACTCTGGATCAGTTCCTATGGACTGGAGGGTAGCTAATTTAACACCACTTTTTAAAAAAGGAGGGAGAGAGAAAACGGGTAATTATAGATCGGTTAGCCTGACATCAGTAGTGGGGAAAATGTTGGAATCAATCATTAAGGATGAAATAGCAGCGCATTTGGAAAGCAGTGACAGGATCGATCCAAGTCAGCATGGATTTATGAAAGAGAAATCATGCTTGACGAATCTGCTGGAATTCTTTGAGGATGTAACTAGCAGAGTGGACAAGGGAGAACCAGTGGATGTGGTGTATTTGGACTTTCAAAAGCCTTTTGACAAGGTACCGCACAAGAGATTGGTGTGCAAAATCAAAGCGCATGGTATTGGGGGTAATGTCTTGACGTGGATAGAGAACTGGTTGGCAGGCAGGAAGCAGAGAGTTGGGATAAATGGGTCCTTTTGAGAATGGCGGGCAGTGACATTAAACAATTATTTTGCTTCCGTCTTCACAGTGGAAGACACAAAAACCATGCCAAAAATTGCTGGTCATAGGAATGTGGGAAGGGAGGACCTTGAGATGATCACTATCACTAGGGAGGTAGTGCTGGACAGACTAATGGGACTGAAGGTAGACAAGTCCCCTGGTCCTAATGAAATGCATCCCAGGGTATTAAAAGAGATGGCGGAAGTTATAGCAGATGCATTTGTTATAATCTACCAAAATTCTCTGGACTCTGGGGAGGTACCAGCGGATTGCCTCTGTTTAAAAAAGGGGGCAGGCAAAAGGCAGGTAACTATAGGCCGGTTAGTTTAACATCTGTAGTGGGGAAAATGCTTGAAACTATCATTGAGGAAGAAATAGCGGGACATCTGGATAGGAATAGGGCAATCAAGCAGACGCAGCATGGATTCATGAAAGGGAAATCATGTTTAACTAACTTACTGGAATTCTTTGAGGATATAATGAGCATGGTGGATAGAGGTGTACCGATGGATGTGGTGTATTTAGATTTCCAAAAGGCATTCGATAAGGTGCCACACAAAAGGTTACTGCAGAAGATAAAGGTACGCGGAGTCAGAGGAAATGTATTAGCATGGATAGAGAATTGGCTGGCGAACAGAAAGCAGAGAGTCGGGATAAATGGGTCCTTTTCGGGGTGGAAATCAGTGGTTAGTGGTGTGCCACAGGGATCAGTGCTGGGACCACATCTGTTTACAATATACATCGATGACCTGGAAGAGGGGACAGAGTGTAGTGCAACAAAATTTGTAGATGACTCTAAGATTAGTGGGAAAGCGGGTTGTGTAGAGGACTCAGAGAGGCTGCAAGGAGATTTGGATAGGTTAAGCGAATGGGCTAAGGTTTGGCAGATGGAATACAATGTCGGAAAGTGTGAGGTCATCCACCTTGGGGAAAAAAAACAGTAAAAGGGAATATTATTTGAATGGGGAGAAATTACAACATGCTGCGGTGCAGAGGGACCTGGGGGTCCTTGTGCATGAAACTCTTTTGAGTTTACCTGAAAATAAACATAAACATTAAACCGTGCCACCCGCCTGGGTGACACAGCAGACATTTTCAAGGCCCCTTTTTTTTTTCCTTTTTTTTTTTGGGGTGCTAAAATCAAATTTTTTCCAGTGCCCCCTATAAAAGGGAAGGGGACACTAAAAGTACCGGCAATTAAAACAAATTAAACTTTAAAACGTCAAATCAAATTAAAATTTGGTTGCCGGGCGTGATGTTGCACTCCAGTCCCTCCGGTGCCCACCTCTCGCGGAAGGCCGCGAGCGTACCGGTGGACACCGCGTGCTCCATCTCCAAGGACACCCTGGACCGGATGTAAGAGCGGAAGAGAGGCAGGCAGTCAGGTTGAACGACCCCCTCGACCGCCCGCTGCCTGGACCGGCTGATGGCACCCTTGGCCGTGCCCAGGAGCAGTCCTACGAGGAGGCCTTCGGACCTACCCGCTCCCCTCCGCACAGGGTGCCCAAAGATCAGGAGAGTGGGACTGAAGTGCAGCCAGAATTTCAGGAGCAGCCCCTTCAAATAATAAAACAGGGGCTGCAACCTTGTGCATTCCATAAAAACATGGAACACGGACTCTTCCAGACCGCAGAAATTGCAGGCGGCCTGGGAGTCCGTGAACCGGCTTAAAAATTTGTTGCACGGCACTGCTCCGTGCACCACCCTCCAGGCCAAGTCCCCGATGAATAGTGGGAGGACCCCTGCGTAGAGTGCCCTCCATCGGGGACCCCCGCCTCCTCCGGACGGCAAGATGGTACGCCATGGCGTGTCCGGACGGCCGGCGAGGATGGCAAAGTTGAGGGTGTGCAGGAGCAGCCCGTACAGGAAACCCCTCCTCGCGGAACTGAAAGGCATCCTTGAGTTTACCTGCAAAACATAAAACATTAAGACCATGCCACCCGACCTGGGTGACACAGCAGACATTTTCAAGGCCCCTTTTTTTTTTAAAATTATTTTTTTGGTTTTTTTTTTGGGGCGCTAAAATCAAATTTTCCCAGTGCCCCCTATAAAAGGGGAGGGGGACACTAAAAGCACCGGCAATTAAAACAAATTAAACTTTAAAACGTAAAATCAAATTAAAATTTGGTTGCCGGGCGTGATGATGCACTCCAGTCCCTCCGGTGCCCACCTCTCGCGGAAGGCCGCGAGCGTACCGGTGGACACCGCGTGCTCCATCTCCAAGGACACCCTGGACCGGATGTAAGAGCGGAAGAGAGGCAGGCAGTCAGGTTGAACGACCCCCTCGACCGCCCGCTGCCTGGACCGGCTGATGGCACCCTTGGCCGTGCCCAGGAGCAGTCCTACGAGGAGGCCTTCGGACCTACCCGCTCCCCTCCGCACAGGGTGCCCAAAGATCAGGAGAGTGGGACTGAAGTGCAGCCAGAATTTCAGGAGCAGCCCCTTCAAATAGTGGAACAGGGGCTGCAACCTTGTGCACTCAATAAAAACATGGAACACGGACTCCTCCAGACCGCAGAAATTGCAGGCGGCCTGGGAGTCCGTGAACCGGCTTAAAAATTTGTTGCACGGCACTGCTCCGTGCACCACCCTCCAGGCCAAGTCCCCGATGAATAGTGGGAGGACCCCTGCGTAGAGTGCCCTCCATCGGGGACCCCCGCCTCCTCCGGACGGCAAGATGGTACGCCATGGCGTGTCCGGACGGCCGGCGAGGATGGCAAAGTTGAGGGTGTGCAGGAGCAGCCCGTACAGGAAACCCCTCCGCGCGGAACTGAAAGGCACGGAGGGGATTTCCCCGAGGCGGCTCAAGTTGTGAGGCGCCGGCCCCCGAGGGAGGTTCCGGGGTTTGGCGCCGATGAGGAATTCCGTCCGGACGGGGGTCAGTTCGGACGGGATCTCCCCACGTGCCTGAGCCTCCTCGATGCACCTAACGGAGTCAGGGCCCAGAGCTGTTTTTAGCGACTCGATGGCATCGGCCGCGTGGCGGACGTTGGCAGAATTTAGGCGCCGCGCCAGCGTGTCTGGCGCCATCCAGCCCGCTCCTCCGCCATTCCTTGTGCATGAATCCCAAAAAGTTAGTTTGCAGGTGCAGCAGGTAATCAGGAAGGCAAATGGAATGTTGGCCTTCATTGTGAGAGGGACGGAGTACAAAAGCAGGGAGGTCCTGCTGCAACTGTACAGGGTATTGGTGAGGCCGCACCTGGAGTACTGCGTGCAGTTTTGGTCACCTTACTTAAGGAAGGATATACTAGCTTTGGAAGGGGTACAGAGACGATTCACTAGGCTGATTCGAGAAATGAGGTGGTTACCTTATGATGATAGATTGAGTAGACTGGGTCTTTACTCGTTGGAGTTCAGAAGGATGAGGGGTGATCTTATAGAAACATTTAAAATCATGAAAGGGATAGACAAGATAGAGGCAGAGAGGTTGTTTCCATTGGTAGGGGAGACTAGAACTAGGGGGCACAGCCTCAAAATACGTGGGAGCCAATTTAAAACCGAGTTGAGAAAGAATTTCTTCTCCCAGAGGGTTGTGAATCTGTGGAATTCTCTGCCCAAGGAAGCAGTTGAGGCTGGCTCATTGAATGTTTTCAAGTCAAAGATAGATAGATTTTTAAGCAATAAGGGAATTAAGGGTTACGGGGAGAGGGCGGGTAAGTGGAGCTGAGTCCACGACCAGATCAGCCATGATCTTATTGAATGGCGGAGCAGCCTCGAGGAGCTAGATGGCCTACTCCTGTTCCTAATTCTCATGTTCTCATGTTCTCATGTTCTCATGTTCTCATGTTCTCATGTTCTCCTGTTCTCCTGTTCTCATGTTCTCATGTTCTCATGTTCTTATGTTCTTATGTTACTCGTGGAGTGCCGCAGGGCTCAGTGCTGGGACCCCAGCTCTTTACAATATACATTAACAATTTGGATGAAGGAATTGAGTGTAATATCTCCAAGTTTGCAGATAACACTAAACTGGGTGGTGGTGTGAGCTGTGAGGAGGACGCTAAGAGGCTGCAGGGTGACTTGGACAGGTTAGGTGAGTGGGCAAATGCATGGCAGATGCAATATAATGTGGAAAAATGTGAGGTTATCCATTTTGGGGGCAAAAACACGAAGGCAGAATTTTATCTGAATGGCAGCAGATTAGGAAAAGGGGAGGTGCAACGAGATCTGGGTGTCATGGTTTGTCAGTCATTGAAGGTTGGCATGCAGGTACAGCAGGTGGTGAAGAAGGCAAATGGTATGTTGGCCTTCATAGCTAGGGGATTTGAGTTTAGGAGCAGGGAGATCTTACTGCAGTTGTAGAGGGCCTTGGTGAGGCCTCACCTGGAATATTGTGTTCAGTTTTGGTCTCCTAATCTGAGGAAAGACGTTCTTGCTCTTGAGGGAGTGCAGCGAAGGTTCACCAGACTAATTCCAGGGATGGCTGGACTGTCATGAGGAGAGACTGGATCAACTGGGCCTTTATTCACTGGAGTTTAGAAGGATGAGAGGGGATCTCATAGAAATATATAAGATTCTGACGGGACTGGACAGGTTAGATACGGGAAGAATGTTGCCGATGTTGGGGAAGTCCAGAGCCAGGGGACATAGTCTTAGGATAAGGGGTATGCCATTTAGGACTGAGATGAGGAGAAACTTCTTCACTCAGAGTTGTTAACCTGTGGAATTCCCTACCGCAGAGAGTTGTTGATGCCAGTTTATTGGATATATTCAAGAGGGAGTTAGATCAGACCCTTACGGCTAAAGGGGTATGGAGTGAAAGCAGGAAAGGGATACTGAGGGAATGATCAGCCATGATCTTATTGAATGGCGGTGCAGGCTCGAGGGGCCGAATGGCCGACTCCTGCACCTATTTTCTATGTTTCTATCAACACTCATCAATAAACATTCACACTAATCCCAAATGGGAACCTTGTGGTGCCAGCCAACATAATTGACTTCTGCGGGTGAGAAGGAAATGAATGCTAGTGAATTTCATGCCCATTTATGAGAAATTGTACTTGAGCTTGCAACGATTTACACTAATTGGAGTGAAATGGTTCTTTTTTCTGAAGTGTATCCAGAGTAATGAACAAAAAACCTTTTCTTTAGAATTGCTTTAGCTACTGGATGTTACATTGAAACTGTATAGAGTTACAACACATGGACCAAAAAGTCTGACTAACAATTTTGGTCATGCATTCCACACCCTTACATCCTTCTGTATGTTTTTAAAAAAGTTTCCCTTATTTTCTCTCAAATCTTTTGCATTTAATATTGGATCCATGTCCCCTACTTCTAGATTCCTCATTCACTGGAAACCGTCTGTTTCTAGCTACAGTGTCCCATCCTCTCATAATCGTAAACGCCTCAATCAAATCGCCCCTTAATCTCCTCGATTCCAAATAAGCAATCCTAATTTTTCACGTCTTCATCTTTCTATTAATTATACTAGGCAGCAACTTTGTAAATCTGTAATGTACCCTCTATTGCCTCAACATCCTTCCTATAATGTGGAGCACTAAACTGCACACAACATTCCAGTTGTAATTTTAATATAGATTCGCCATTACATCTTTTATATTCGTGACTTCGAGCCATAAAACACAGCCCGATTGGGGTAGTAACATTCCGGGGCTGGGATTTTTAGCGCATGGCGCAGAAGTCCCGCCCCTGCCGCTGAATTGGGCTTACCGCCCCTCAAAGGAAGTGGAGCGCAATCTCTGGCGCTCCACTTCCTTTGGGGACGGGTCCTGGGGCCCCTCTAGGGCGAAATGTTCATCGCTACGTGGATGCTCCGCGTCGCGCTGACTCGCTTCAATGCCTCTCCACTTCAATGAAAAGGGAGGGCTGCTGCGCACACTGCACAGCCTCGAATGGCCACCACTGGGCCCCAAAGGCAGTGCCAACAGCCTGGCATGCAAGATGGGATGCCCCCTGCATGATGGCGGCACGGACCACGCTAGGGCTGTCCTTGTCTAGCCGACCAGAGAGTCATAGAATCATAGAAACTTACAGCACAGAAGGAGACCATTTTGGCCCATTGTGTCCGCGTCGGCCGACCAAGAGCTATCCCACTTTCCAGCTCTTGGTCCGTAGCCTTGTAGGTTACGGCACCTCAAGTGCACATCCAAGTATTTTTAAAATCTGGTGAGGCTTTCTGCTTCTATCACCCTTTCAGGCATTGAGTTTCAGACCCCCACCACCCTCTGTGGTAAATAAATTGGCCCTCATATCTCCTCTCTACTCCCCCGCCTCCGCAAATTACTTTAAATCTATGCCCCCTGGTTGTTGACCTCCTCTGCCAAGGGAAACAGGTTCTTCCTATCCACTCTATCCAGGCCCCCTCATAATTTTATACATCTCAATCTGGTCTCCCCTCAGCCTCCTCTGTTCCAAAGAAAACAGACCCAGCATCTCCAATCTTTCGCCAAAATTCTCCAGTCCAGGCAACGTTCTTGTAAATCTCCTCTGCACTCTTTCCAGTGCAATCACATATTTTCTATAATATGGTGACCAGAACTGCACACAGTACTCCAGCTGCAGCCTAACCAGTGTTATATACAGTTCAAACACAACATCCTTGCTCTTGTATTCCATGCCTCGACTAATAAAGGCAAGGATTCCATATGCCGCCTTATCTACCTGGCCTGCTACCTTCATCGATCTGTGGACCTGCACTCCAAGGTCTCCTTTGTTCCTCTACACTTTTCAGTATCATACCATTTAATGTGCATTCTCTTGCCTTGTTAGACCTCCCAAAATGCATTACCTCACACTTATCCGGATTGAATTCCATTTGTCACTGTACTGCCCACCTGACCAGTACATTGATATCTTCCTGCAGTCTGCAGCTTTCTTCTTCATTATCAACCACACAGCCTATTTTAGTATCATCTGCAAACTTCTTAATCATACCCCCAACATTCAAGTCAAAGTCATTGATATATACCACAAAAAGCAAGGGACCCAGCACTGAGCCTTACGGAACCCCAGTGGAAACAGCCTTCTAGTCACAAAAACACCCATCAACCATTACTCTTTGTTTCCTGCCTCTGAGCCAATTTTTGATCCAACTTGCAACTTTGCCCTGGATCCCATTGGCTTTTACTTTCGTGATCAGTCTGCCATGTGGGACCTTATCACAACCTTTGCTAAAGCCCATTTACACTCCATCATGCGCAATGCCCTCATTGACCCTCCTGGTTACCTCTTCGAAAAATTCAATCAAGTTAGTCAGACACAACCTTCCCTTAACAAATCCATGCTGACTGTCCTTGATTAATCCATGTCTTTCCAAATGAAGGTTTATCCTGTCCCTCAGGATTTTTTCCAATAATTTTCCCATCACTGAGGTTAGGCTAACTGGCCTTTTAATTACTCAGTCTATCCCTTTCTTCCTTTTTAAACAAAGGTACAATATTCACAGTCCTCCAGCACCACACCTGTAACCAGAGAGGATTGGAAAATGATGGTCAGAGCCTCTGCTATTTCCTCTTTTGCTACTCTTAACGACCTGGGGTACATTTCATTGGGCCTGGGGATTTATCCACTTTCAAAGCTACTAAGCTCCTTAATACTTCCTCTATCACTATGTTTATCTCGTCTAATATTTCACACTCCTCTTCCTTCATTGCAAAGTCTGCATTGCTCCTCTCTTTTGTGAAAACAGATGCAAAGTATTCATTCAGAATCATACTCCTGTCTTCTGCCTCCACACGCAGATTTCCTTTATGGTCTCTAATAGGCCCCACTCTTTCTCTAGTTATCCTTGTGCTCTTAATGTATTTATAAAACGTCTTTGGGTTATCTCTGATTTTACTTGCCAACATTCTTTCATGCTCTCTCTCTCATTTCCTGACATCTTTTTTAATTGCACCCCTGCACTTCTTATACTTCTCTGGAGTTTCTGCAGTGTTGAGTTCTCGGTATCTGTCATAAGCTTCCCTTTTTTTCTTTATCTTACCTTGCATGCCCCTTGACATTCAGGGGGCTCTAGATTTGTTAGCCCCACTTTTTTTTAAGGGAACATATTTGCTCTGTACCCTCAGGATCTCCTCCTTGAATGCCTCCCACTGCTGTGACACTGATTTACCATCAAGTAGCCGATCCAGTGCACTTTTGCCAAATCCCATCTCAGCTCAGCAAAATTGGCTTTACCCCAATTATGAACTTTTTTTTCTGGTCCATCTTTGTCCTTTTCCATAACTAACCTAAATCTTACTGAATTATGATCACTGGCACCTAAATGCTCTCCCACTGATGCCCCTTCCACCTGCCCCTCTTCATACCCCAAAACCACGTCCAGAACCGCCCCCTCCCTTGTTGGGCTTGTTGCATACTGGTTAAAGAAGTTCTCCTGAATGCATTTTAGGAATTCTGCACCCTCTGTTCACATTCACACTACTTTTTTCCCAGCTAATATTAGGGTATTTGAAATCCCCCACTATTACAGCTCTATAGTTTTTGCACTTCTCATCAATTTGCCCACATATTAGTTCTTCTATCTCCCTCTGACTGTTTGGGGGTCTATAGTACACTCCAGCAGTGTGATTGCCCCTTTTTTGTTCCTCAGTTCAACCCATATAGCTTTGTTTGATGACCCCTCTAACATATCATCCCTTCTCAGAGCTGTAATTGTTTCTTTAATTAATACTGCGACCCCTCCCCTTCCTTTTTTACTCCCCTCCATCCTGTCTGAAAACCCTGTAACCAGGAATGTTGAACTGCCATACCTACCCTTTTAGCCATGTCTCAGTAATAGCTATAATATCATGCTCTATCTGTGCTCTCGGCTCATCTGTCTTATTCCCTATACTCCTTGCATTGAAGTATATACCATTTTGTGGTGCCACACTCCCTTGTTGTCTATTTTCCAGCCCTTGTTTCGTCTGTCTACCAAATTCTACTTTCTACTTTTCTGCTGCCCAACACCAGCTTTGCTTCTATTCTCCGGTTCCCATTCCCCTGCCAAGCTAGATTAAATCCTCCCAACAACACTAGCAAACCCTCCTGTGAGGATACTGGTCCCGGCTTTGTTGAGTTGCAACCCGTCCGGCTTGTACAGGTCCCACCTCCCCCAGATATGGTCCCAATGCCTCAGGTATTGAAAGCCCTCCCGCCTGCACCATCTCTCCAGCTACGCATTCATCTTCTCTATCCTAATATTTCTGTACTTACTAACACGTGGCACTGGCAGGAACCCAGAGATTACTACCTTTTTGAGATTCTGCTTTTTAATCTCTCCGAGCTCCCTAAACTCTGCCTGCAGGACCTCCTCTCTCTTTCTACCTGTGTCATTGGTACCGATATGGACCATGACCTCTGGCTGTTCACCCTCTTTTCCCCCCCAGAATGTCTTGCAGCTGCTCAGTAACATCCTTGACCCTGGCACCAGGGAGACAACATACCATCCCGGAGTCATGTCTGCGGTCGCAGAAACGCATGTCTGCTCCGCTGACTATCGAATCCCTTACCACCATTGCTCTTCCATTCTTCTTCCTCCTCCCTTTGCAGCTGAGCCACTCGTGGTGCCGTGAACTTGGCTCTGGCTGCACTCCGCAGAGGCGCTCTCTCTCTCTCTCTCTCACCAGTACTCAGAACAGAATACTGGTTGGAGAGCGAGATGGACTCTGGGGACTCCTGCACTACCTGCCTACCAAATTCTACTTTCTACTTTTCTGCTGCCCAACACCAGCTTTGCTTCTCTACCCACTGAATCTATTCTCTGGTTCCCATTCCCCTGCCAAGCTAGATTAAATCCTCCAGGGGAGACAGTCTTCGGATAAGGGGTAGGCCATTTAGGACTGAGATGAGGAGAAACTTCTTCACTCAGAGAGTTGTTAACCTGTGGAATTCCCTGCTGCAGAGAGTTGTTGATGCCAGTTCAAGAGGGAGTTAGATATGGCCCTTACAGCTAAAGGGATCAAGGGGTATGGAGAGAAAGGGGTACTGAGGTGAATGATCAGCCATGATCATATTAAATGGTGGTGCAGGCTCGAAGGACTGAATGGCCTACTCCTGCACCTATTTTCGATGTTTCTATGCCTAGTCCTCCTCCTTCTGTCTGCTGGTCATCCCTTTCCTCTCTGCACACTTTTAAGTTGCGGGGTGACTACCTCTAGAAACATGCTATCCACGAAATTCTCGGTCTCATGGATGCACAGCAGTGACTCCAGCCGTTGCTCAAGCTCCGAAATGCGGAGCTCGAGTTGCTGTAGCTGGTAACACTTCAGCGATGCTGAGGATGTCATGAATAGCATGTTTAGTGAGTTGGTCACACCGCAGGTAAAGGTTACACAGGCAGATAGGGAATGGGTGACCATCAGGCAGAACAGTGGAAGGAAGGTAGTGCAGGGGTCCCCTGTAGTCATCTCCCTCCAAGCAGATATACCACCTTGGGTACTGTTGGGGGAGATGGCTCATCATAGGAAGGCAGCCGCAGCCAAGTCCATGGCACCAGGGGTGGCTCTGCTGCACAGGAGGGCAGGAAAAAGAGTGGGAGAGCTATAGTGATAGGAGATTCTATTGTAAGGGGAACAGATAGGTGTTTCTGCGGCCGCAAACAAGACTCCAGGATGGTATGTTCCCTCCCTGGTGCAAGGGTCAAGGATGTCTCGGAGCGGCTGCAGCGCATTCTGGAGGGGGAGGGAGAACAGCCAGTTGTCGTGGTGCATATAGGTACTAATGATATAGGTTTTAAAAAAAGGGATGAGGTCCTACAAGCTGAATTTAGGGAGCTAAATTAAAAAGTAGGACCTCAAAGGTAGTAATCTCAGGATTGCTACCAATGCCACGTGCTAGTCAGAGTAGGAACTGCAGGATAGTTCAGATAAATATGTGGCTTGAGGAATGGTGCAAGGAGGAGGGATTCAAATTTCTGGGGCATTGGTACCGGTTCTGGGGGAGGTGGGACCTGTACAAACTGGATGGTCTGCACCTGGGCAGGACTGGAACCTATGTCCGAGGCGGAGTGTTTGCTAGTGCTGTTGGGGAGGGGTTAAACTAATATGGCAGTGGGATGGAAATCTATGCAGGGCGACAGATGAAAGTAAAAAGGGGCAGAAGCAAAAGGTAGGAAGCAGAAAAGCAAGAGTGGAGAGCTGAGAAATCAAGGGCAAAAATCAAAAAGGGCCACATTACAACATAATTCTAAAAGGACAAAGAGTGTTTAAAAAAAAAAACAAGCCTGAAGGCTCTGAGTCTCAATGCAAGGAGCATTCGTAATAAGGTGGACGAATTAACTGCGCAGATAGCTGTTAACAGATATGATGTAATTGGGATTACGGAGACATGGCTCCAGGGTAACCAAGGCTGGGAACTCAACATCCAGGGGTATTCAATATTCAGGAAGGATAGAGAGGAAGGAAAAAGGAGTGGGGTAGTGTTACTGGTTAAAGAGGAGGTTAATGCAATAGTAAGGAAGGACTTTAGCTTGGATGATGTGGAATCTATATGGGTAGAGCTGCGAAACACCAAAGGGCAGAAAGCGTTAGTGGGAGTTGTGTACAGACCACCAAACAGTAGTAGGGAGGTTGGGGATGGCATCAAACAGGAAATTAGGGATGCGTGCAATAAGGGTACAGCAGTTATCATGGGTGACTTTAACCTACATATTGATTGGGCTAACCAAACTGGTAGCAATACTGTGGAGGAGGATTTCCTGGAGTGTATAAGGGATGGTTTTCTCAACCAATATGTTGAGGAACCAACTAGAGAGCAGGCCATCCTAGACTAGGTCTTGTGTAATGAGAGAGGATTAATTAGCAATCTGGTCGTGCGTGGCCCCTTGGGGAAGATCGACCATAATATGGTAGAATTCTTCATTAAGATAGAGAGCAACACAGTTAATTCAGAGACTAGGGTCCTGAACTTAAAGAAAGGTAACTTCGATGGTATTAGACGTGATTTGGCTAGGATAGACTGGCGAATGATACTTAAAGGATTGACGTTGGATAGGCAATGGCAGACATTAAAGATCACATGGATGAATTACAACTATTGGCGTAAAAATAAAACAGGAAAGGTGGCTCAACCGTAGCTAACAAGGGAAATTAGAGATTGTGTTAAATCTAAGGAAGAGGCATATAAATTGGCCAGAAAAAGCAGCAAACCTGAGGACTGGGAGAAATTTAGAATTCAGCAGAGGAGGACTAAGCGTTTAATTAGGAGGGGGAAAATAGAGTATGAGAGTAAGCTTGCAGGGAGCATAAACTGCAACTAACTGCAAAAGCTTCTATAGATATGTGAATAGAAAAAGATTAGTGAAGACTAATGTAGGTCCCTTGCAGTCAGAATCAGGTGAATTCATAATGGGGAACAAGGAAATGGCAGACCAATTGAACAAATACTTTGGTTCTGTCTTATGTAAGGAAGACATGAATAACCTCACGAAAATACTTGGGGATAGAGGGTCTAGCGAAGGAGGAACTGAGGGAAATACTTATTAGTCAGGAAATGGTGTTAGGGAAACTGATGGGACTGAAGGCCGATAAGTCCCAGGGCCTGATAGTCTGCATCCCAGAGTACTTAAGTGGCCCGAGAAATAGTAGATGCATTGGTGGTCATTTTCCAAAATTCCATGGACTCTGGATCAGTACCTAATGAATTGGAGGGTAGCTTATGTAACCCCACTTTTTAAAAAAGGAGGGAGAGAGAAAACGGGTAATTTTAGACCGGTTAGCCTGACATCGGTGGTGGGAAAAGTGCTGGAATCAATTATTGAAGATGTTATAGCAGCGCATTTGGAAAGCAGTGATAGGATCGGTCCAAGTCAGCATGGATTTATGAAAGGGAAATCATTCTTGACAAATCTTCCAGAGTTTTTTGAGGATGTAACTTAGAGTGGATAAGGGAGAACCAGTGGATGTGGTGTATTTGGACTTTCAAAAGGCTTTTGACAAGGTCCCGCACAAGAGATTTGTGTGCAAAATTAAGGCACATGGTATTGGGGGTAATGTATTTACGTGGATAGAGAACTGGTTGGCAGACATGAAGGGAATAAACGGGTCCTTTTCAGAATGGCAGACTAGTGGGGTGCCGCAAGGTTCAGTGCTGGGATCCCAGCTATTTACAATATACATTAATGATTTAGACGAAGGAATTGAATATAATATCTCCAAGTTTGCAGATGACACTAAGCTGGGTGGCAGTGTGAGCTGTGAGGAGGATGCTAAGAGGCTGCAGGGTGACTTGGACATGTTAGGTGAATGGGCAAATGCATGGCAGATGCGGTATAATGTGGATAAATATGAGGTTATCCACTTTGGTGGCAAAAACAGGAAGGCCGAATATTATCTGAATGGTGACAGATTAGTAAAAGGGGAGGTTCAACGTGACCTGGGTGTCATGGTACATCAGTCACTGAAGGTAGGTAGGCATGCAGGTACAGCAGGCAGTAAAGAAAGCAAATGGCATGCTGGCCTTCATAGCTAGAGGATTTGAGTATAGGAGCAGGGAGGACTTACTGCAGTTGTTCAGGGCTTTGGTGAGACCACACCTTGAATATTGTGTTCAGTTTTGGTCTCCTAATCTGAGGAAGGACGTATTTGCTATTGAGGGAGTGCAGCGGAGGTTCACCAGACTAATTCCCGGGATGGCAGGACTGACAAATGAAGAAAGACTGGATCGGCTAGGTTTATACTCACTGGAATTTAGAATAATGAGCGGGGATCTCATAGAAAAATATAAAATTATGACTGGACTGGATAGGTTAGATGCAGGAAGAATGTTCCCGATGTTGGGGAAGTCTAGAAGCAGGGGTCACAGTCTAAGGATAAGGGGTAAGCCATATAGGACTGAGATGAGGAGAAACTTTTTCACCCAGAGAGTGGTGAACCTATGGAATTCTCTACCAGAGAAAGTTGTTGAGTCTAGTTCGTTGGATATATTCAAAAGGGCGGAATGGGAGCAGGAATGTTGTCATCCTGCAAGGGGACAGTAGATCCTTGCTCCACAGACCCACTGTCACTCCCCTGGGGTGGTGCCTCAGCATTCCTAGCAATCTGTTGGAGGACAGATTGTTGGACTGCTGCGACACCCTGCAAGCCCCTGTCGCCACTTGTAAACCCAGTCACGATGGCAGCAGTCTGAGTTTGCTTGGAGAGTAGGCTCCGGTTAAAGGGGCCTGCGCAGGGCCAAAAATAATAACTTGAAGCATGGCTGGCAATGTCCTCAAATCTCCTCTGCACCCTCTCTACTTCAGTCACATATTTCCTGTATTGTGACCAGAACTGTACACAGTACTGTAGCTGTGGCCCAACTAGTGTTTTATACAGTTCTAGCATAACCTCCCTGCTCTTAGATGCTATGCCTCGGCTAATAAAGGAAAGCAACCTGTATGCCGCCTTAACCACCTTATCTACCTTATCTACCGGTCCTGCTACCTTCAGGGATCTGTGGACATGCACTCCAAGGTCCCATTGTTCCTCTACACGTCAGTATCCTACCATTTATTGTGTATTCCCTTGCCTTGTTAGCCCTTCTCAAATGCATTACCTCACACTTCTCCACATTGTATTCCATTCGCCACTTTACTGCCCACCTGACCAGTTCATTCATATTTTCCTCCAATCTACAGCTTGCTTCCCCACTATCAACCGCACGGCCAATTTTTGTATCATCTGGAAACTTCTTAATCATGTCCCCTACATTGAAGTTTAAATCATTTGATATATACCACAAAAAGTAAGGGGCCTAGTGCAGAGCCCTGCAGAACCCCACTGGAAACAGCCTTTGTCACAAAAGCACCTGTTCCCCCATTACCCTTTGCTTCCTGCTACTGAGCCAACCTTGAATCCCATGGGCTTCAACTTTGCTGACAAGTCGACTATTTTGGACCTTGTCAAAAGCCTTGTTAAAATCCATGTAGACGTCATCAAATTCGCTACCTTCAGCGACCCTCCTTGTTACCTCCTCAAAAAATTCAATCAAGTGAGTCAGACACTTAACAAATCCATGCTGACTGTTATGGATTAATCCGTGCCTTTTATAGTGTTCCTCAGAATTTTTCCCAATAGTTTGCCCACCCAATGAGGTTAGGCTGATTGGCCTGTAATTACTCGGCCTGTCCCTTTCTCCCTTTTTAAGCAACGGTACAATGTTAGCAGTCTTCCAATCCTCCGGCACCATGCCTGCAGCCAGAGAGGATTGGAAAATGGTCAGACCCGCCGCTATTTCCTCCCTTGCTTCTTTCTCAACAGTGTGGGATACACTTCATCCGGGCCTTACTATTTATCTACTTGCAAAGATGGCTAAACCCTTAATATTTCCCTTCTCACTATGATTATCTCATCTAATATTTCAGACTCCTCCTCCCTAACTACAATGTCTGCATGGTCCTTCTCTTGTGAAGACAGGCACAAAGTATTCATTAAGAACCATACCCACATCTTCCAACACAAAGGTTACCTTTTTAGTCCCTAATAGACCCTACCCTTTCTTTAGTTATCCTCTCGCTCTTTATGTATTTATGAAACATCTTTGGACTTTCCTTGAAATTACTTGCAAATATTTTTTCATGCCCTCTCTTTGCTTTCCTAATTTTCTTTTTAATTTCACCCCTGTACTAAGTTTTCTGCAGTATTTAACTCTTGGTATCTGACATAGGCTTCCCTTTTTTCCTTATCCTAACCTGTATGCCCGTTGACATCCAGGGGCCTCAGATTTGGGATTCTTGCCCTTTTTCTTTGTGGGAACATATTTGCTCTGAATCTTCACTATCTCCTCATTGAATGCCTCCTACTGCTCTGACACTGATTTACCTTCAAGTAGCTGTTTCCAGTCCACTTTTGCTAAATCACATCTCAGCTTAGTAAAATTAGCTTTTCCCTAATTGAGAACTTTTATTCTTGATCTATCTTTATCCCTTTCTATAACTATGCTAAATCTAACTGAATTATGATCACTACTACCAAAATCCTCTCCCACTGATACCCCTTCCACCTGCCTAGCTTAATTCCCTAAAACCAAGTCCAGAACCGTTACTCTTGTGTTGGGCTTGCTCAGTACTGACTATAAAGGTTTTCCTGAATGCATTTTCAGAATTCTGCGCCCTCTATATTTTATACCCTGATTCTATCCCAGTTAATATTAGGGTAGATGAAATCCCCTGCTATTACTGCCCTATTGTTTTTGCACTTGTCTGAAATCTGCCTACATATTTGCTCTCCTATCACTCTCTGACTGTTTGGGCTCTATAGTACATAGAAACATAGAAAATAGGTGCAGGAGTAGGCCTTTCGGCCACTCGAGCCTGCACCACCATTCAATATGATCATGGCTGATCATTCACCTCCGTACCCCCTTTCCTACTTTCTCTCCATACCCCTTGATCCCTTTAGCCGTAAGGGCCATATCCCTCTTGAATATATCCAATGAACTGGCATCAACGACTCTCTGCGGCAGGGAATTCCACAGGTTAACAACTTTGAGTGAAGAAGTTTCTCCTCATCTCAGTCCTAAATGGCCTCCCCCTTATCCTAAGACTGGTTCTGGACTTCCCCAACATCGGGAACATTCTTCCCGCATCTAACCTGTCCAGTCCCGTCAGAATCTTAAACGTTTCTATTAGATCCCCTCTCATCCTTCTAAACTCCAGCGTATAAAGACCCAGTTGATCCAGTCTCTCCTCATATGTCAGTCCAGCCATCCCTGGAATCAGCCTGGTGAACCTTCGCTGCACTCCCTCAATAGCAAGAACGTCCTTCCTCAGATTAGGAGACCAAAACTGAACACAATATCCAGGTGAGGCCTCACCAAGGCCCTGTATAGTTGCAGTAAGACCTCCCTGCTCCTATACTCAAATCCCCTAGCTATGAAGGCCAACGTGCCATTTGCCTTCTTCACCGCCTGCTGTACCTGCATGCCAACTTTCAATGACTGATGAACCATGACACCCAGGTCTCGTTGCACCTCCCCTTTTCCTAATCTGCCACTATTCAGATAATATTCTGCCTTCGTGTTTTTGACACCAAAGTGGATAACCTCACATTTATCCACATTATACTGCATCTGCCATGCATTTGCCCACTCACTTAACCTGTCCAAGTCATCCTGCAGCCTCTTAGCATCCTCCTCGCAGCTCATACCACCACCCAGTTTAGTGTCATCTGCAAACTTGGAGATATTACACTCAATTCCTTCATCCAAATCATTAATGTATAATGTAAAGAGCTGGGGTCCCAGCACTGAACCCTGCGGCACTCCACTAGTCACTGCCTCCCATTCCGAAAAGGACCCATTTATCCTGACTCTCTGCTTCCTGTCTGCCAACTAATTCTCTATCCACGCCAGTACATTACCCCCAATACCATGTGCTTTGATTTTGCACACCAATCTCTAATGTGGGACCTTGTCAAAGGCCTTTTGAAAGTCCAAATACACCACATCCACTGGTTCTCCCTTATCCACTCTACTAGTTACATCCTCAAAAAATTCCAGAAGATTTGTCAAGCCTGATTTACCTTTCACAAATCCATGCTGACTTGGAACGATCCTGTCACTGCTTACCAAATGCGCTGCTATTTCATCCTTAATAATTGATTCCAACATTTTCCTCACTACTGATGTCAGACTAACCGGTCTACAATTACCCGTTTTCTCTCTCCCTCCTTTTTTAAAAAGTGGTGTTACATTTGCTACCCTCCAGTCCAGCGTCGATAGACTGTTAGAAAATGATCACCAATGCATCCACTATTTTTAGGGGCCACCTCCTTAAGTACTCTGGGATGCAGACAATCAGGCCCCGGGGTTTTATCGGCCTTCAATCCCATCAATTTCCCCAACACAATTTCCCACCTAATAAGGATATCCTTCAGTTCCTCCTTCTCACTAGACCCTCGGTCCCCTAGTACATCCGGAAGGTCATTTATGTCTTCCTTCGTGAAGACAGAACCAAAGTATTTGTTCAATTGGTCTGCCATTTCTTTGTTCCCCATTATTAATTCACCTGAGTCCGACTGCAAGGGACCTACGTTTGTCTTCACTCATCTTTTTCTCTTCACATATCTATAGAAGCTTTTGCAGTCAGTTTTTATGTTCCTGGCAAGCTTCTTCTCGTACTCTAATTTCCCCCTCCTAATTAAACCCTTTGTCTCCTCTGCTGAATTCTAAATTTCTCCCAGTCCTCAGGTTTGCTGCTTTTTCTGGCCAACTTATATGCCTCTTCCTTGGATTTAGCACAATCCCTAATTTCCTTGTTAGCCACGGTTGAGCCACTCCTAGCAATGTGATTGTGCCTTTTTTGTTCTTCAGTTCAACCCACATGGCCTCATTATGATGATCCTTCTAACAAATCATCCCTCCTCCGAACTGTCATTGTCACCAAGGGTTTCAACTTCTCCGGTTGCCATGGCCTCGGTCACTGCCCCTCCAATGATGTCAAGCATAGAACCCTCCAGTTGGTTGAGGGACTGTCCAGCAGCTTGGCCACCTCCCTGTCTGCTGCTGTTCCCATGGTTATGAGCCACCTTTGCCTGCAAAACAAAGGGAAATGTGTCGGTGAGCGTAGTGCAACGTGTTTGGATGATGTGCCTGCCATAGTTGTCTAGCTGTCAGTGTGTGCAAGGTATGAGATGTGGGTATTGCAGCAGTGAGGGTGAAGTGAAGCCATAATTGAGAGATATGAGTGGTGATATGTAGAGATTGTTGGTAGGCGAGTGATGGGAGTGTGGTGCATTGAGCAGTGTGTGAGGCTTGTGGTGCAGATGGTGGGATATGGCACTTGCTGAAGCCTTCACTCACCTTGACCTGTGTGAGGTAATTAAACTTCTTTTGTACTTGGCGCTACACTGGAGGTCATGATGGAGGTAGCTATCTCCTGCCAGATTCTTCTACTGGTAGCCTTGGATGACTTCCTACCACCCTGACACAACAGTACATCCCGCCGCCTTTGAACTGCCACAACCAAGGCCTCGAGTGCAGTATCCGGAAACCGTATTACGCTCTCTCTGGGTTGTTGTGCCATGGCCTCAGCCTTACTGACAATGAGTTGCTGCTGCAATAAAGCACCTCCCCTTTAAGTAGTTCAGAGAGCCTGGGCCAAACATTACTGGCCATTAGACTACACCTGATATTAGCCCACCTGTTGAACTAAGCCAATCAGCAGCCATTTAGTGCTGCGATCAGAGCTCCAATCATTATAATGATCAGGCAACACAAATTTTGCGTGCTGGACCATTTTCAATGGGCGCAGGCAAATAGCACTCGCTCTTGACACTGCCTGTTTTCGAGCCATATCCAATTTCTAGGCCTGTGTGTCCGTGAGGATTCTTCAATCTGGTTGAGGAGACTGTTGGTTACCATGCTTACATACGCCACAGATTCCCTGTAGAGGGCGCGGAACTAAGTTGCTGCTCACAGGCCCGCGAAAAGTCTGTGGGCAGTTGTAAGCAATGTTCCCCCTAATTACGAGATCCCACGCAGGCCGCTTATCAGCTTCTGCAACCCTGTGTGGCTGCACAGCAAATTTAAAAGGACTGCGCACAATAACCCATCTGTTTCACTAATTTCCTTTTGGGAAGGAAATCTGCTGTCCTTACCCGGTCTGGCCTATATGTGACTCCAGACCCACAGGAAAGTGGTTGACTCTTAACTACCTTCTGAAATGGCCTAGCAAAGCACTCAATTGTACCAAACCGCTACGAAGAACTATGCTAAGAAACCAGACAAACCACCCGCCATCAACAAAGGCATACCCAGCCCAATTGACCCTGCAAATTCCTCCTAACTAACATCTGGGAACTTGAGCCAAAATTGGGAGAGCTGTCCCACAGACTAGTCGAGCAACAGCCTGATATAGTCATACTCACAGAATCATACCTTTCAGCCAACATCCCAGACTCTTCCATTACCATCCCTGACTGTATCCTATCCCACCAACAGGACAGACCCAGCAGGGATGGCAGCGCAGAGGTGTACAGTTGGGAGGGAGTGGACCTGGGAGTCCTCAACATTGACTCCGGACCCCATGAAATGTCATGCCATCAGGTCAAACATGGGCAAGGAAACCTCCTGCTGATTACCACTTACTGCCCTTCCTCAACTGATGAACTAGTTGAACACTTGGAGGAAGCACTGAGGGTAGCAAGGGCACAAGGTGCCAATGGTGGAGGATGGGGACTCGTGTCCATCACCAAGAGTTGCTTGGTAGCACTAATGATCGAGCTGGCCGAGTCCTGGGCCTCCGGCAGGTGATGAGGGACCCAACATGGGGGGAAAAACTTACTGTCGCAGATCCATCTGTCCATGACCATATTGGTAGGAATGACCAATGCACAGTAGTTATGGAGACGAAGTCCCACTTTCACAGAGGACACCCTCCATCCTGTTGCATGACCACCATGCAAAATGGGATAGATTCAGAACAGATCTGGCAACTCAAAACTGGGCATCCATGAGGTGCTGTGGACCATCAGCGGCAGCAGAATTGTACTCCACCACAATCTGTAATCTCATGACCCTGGCATATCCCTTGCTTTACCATTACCATCAAGCCAGGGGACCAATCCTGGTTCAACGAGGCATGCAGAAAAGCATGCCAGGAGCAACATCAGGAGTCCCTAAAAATGAGGTGCCACCCTGGTGATGCTGCAACACAGGACTACATGCATGCTAAACAGCGGAAGCAGCATGCTATAAACAGAGCTAAGTGATCCCACAACCAATAGATCAGATCAAAGCTCTGCAGTCCTGCCATATCCAGTTGTGAATGGTGGTGAACAATTAATCAACTAAGGGGAGGAGGAGGCTCCATGAACATCCCCATCCTCTGTGATGGAAGAGCCCAGCATGTGAGTGCAAAAGACGAGGCTGAAACATTTGCAACCATCATCAGCCAGAAGTGCTGAGTGAATGACCCATCTCGGCCTCCTGCTGACATCCCCACCATCACAGGAGCCAGTGTTCAGCCAATTCGATTTACTCCATGTGATAATCAAGAAATGGCTAAGCGTGCAGGATACAGTGGCTATGGGCCCTGACAACATTCTGGCTGCAAGAACATAAGAAATAAGAGCAGAAGTAGGCCGTACAGCCCCTTGAGCCTGCTTTGCCGTTCAATAAAATCATGGCTGATCATTGACCTCAACTCCACCTTTCCAACTGATCTCCATATCCCTTGATTCCCCGAGAGTCCAAAAATCTCTCTCTCTTAGCCTTGAATATACTCAAAGGGTGTGAAATTCAATGCATTTGTAACTCCTGTTAATGGGGCACAAATGCATTACCGACCGGGCGCCACGCTGACGGTGACTAACGGGAGTTTAGTGGCAACGCTATGGCTTTGCGCATCGATCTTCTATGCCCGGAGATCGTGATGTCATCGCTGCACGCATCACCCTGGCCCCGAAATTGACTCTCTCCCCCACAGCAGCGCGGGCGAAAACGCCAGCAGCTGCAGGAGGCGTCGATTGGGAGGCCTGCTGCTACTGAGGCAATAATTAAAGGCGAGGTGGCCGCGGTAAGTTTAAAAACAAAACTTGCCTTTGTTTCCGATGTTTCCGTCAATGTTCTTCATGGGATCCTTTCCGCAATTGCTCAGCCTGGCACTCTGCTTGAGGTCCCTATGTTGTTCAGGTCGGTCCTTTTTTATTTGCCGAGCCTGCAACATGGGCCCTTCCCTTTAAGGGAGGGACGCGGCAGCACTGCTGAGGCGCCCGCCCCGTTGGCGCTCCAAGAAGGAAATGGAGCGCTTGATTTAACGCTCCACTTCCGGGAGTGCTAAACCAGATTTTTTGAGAGGGGGTAAATTTTAGCATCTGGCACTAAGTTTCCTGCTTCTCAAATGTTACCGCCCCCAAATGGAATGATTAATTTCTCCTCCCAAAGCGTGTCAGTGACTTGTGCTCCGGAACTAGCCATGCCGCTCTAGCCCAGCTACAGCACTGGCATTTACCTGACAAAGTGAAACATTTCCCAGGTATGTCCTGTTCATAAAAAGCAAGACAAATCCAATCTGGCCATTTACCACCTCACCAGCCTGGTCTCAGTGGTCTGTGGGTACGGTAGCATAGTTGTATGCCAATGGTAGCATATGGTTTTGTTACCGGACTAGTAATCCAGAGGTCTGGACTACTGATCGGGAGATGTGAGGTCAAATTCCAGCGTGGCAGCTGGAGAATTTAAATTCAGATAATTAAATAAAATCTGGAATAAACAGCTAGTATCAGTAATGATGACCATGAAACTATCAGATTGCTGTTAAAAACCCATCTGGCTCACTAATGTCCTTTTTAGGGAAAAAAAATTGCCATCATTACCTGGTCTGGCCTGTGTGACTCCAGACCCATAGCAATGTGATTGACTCTAAACTGCCCTCTGAATTGGCCGAGCAAGCCACTCGGTTGTCAGTACCATCTTCTCGAGGGCAATTAGGGATGGGCAATAAATGCTGGCCTTGCCAGTGACGCCCACATCCCGTGAATTAATTTTTAAAAACTCAGCAGCAAAATGATGGAAGGTGTCGTCAACAGCGCTATTAAGCGGACTTACTAACAATAACCTGCTCACCGATGCTCAATTTGGGTTCTGCCAAGAGCAGTAGCCTCCAGACTTCAATACATGGACAAAAGAGCTGAAGTCCACAGGTGAGGTGAGGTGTAACTGCCCTTGACATAAAGGCAGTATTTGACCGAGTATGGTATCAAGGAGCCTTAGTAAATTGAAGTCAATGGGAATCAGGGGGAAAATGCTGCACTGGCTGAAGTCATAACCTAGCACAAAGGAAGCTGGTTGTGGTTGTATGAGGCCAAGTATCTCAGCCTCAGGACATTGCCGCAGGAGTTCCTCAGGACAGTATCCTAGGCGCAATCATCTTCAGCTGCTTCATCAATGACATTCCCTCAATCATTAAGGTCAGAATTGGGGATGTTTGCTGATGGTTGCAGTGTTCAGTTCCACTTGCAATTGCTCAGATACTGAAGTAGTCTGTGGCTGCATACAGCAAGACCTGGACAACATTTAGGCTTTGGCTGATAAGTGGTAAGTAACACGTGCCACAGAATGACCAACTCCAACAAGAAAGTCTAACCACCTCCCCATGACATTCAATCATCGTCTAAAGCTCCACCATCAGCATCCTGGGGGTCACCATTTACTGGACTGGACTTAACTGGACCAGCCACATTAATACTGTGGTTAGAAGAGCAGATCAGAGGCTGGGTACTCTGCGATGAGTGACTCACCTCCTACTCCCCAATACCTTTCCACTATCTACAAGGCACAGGTCAGGAGTGGAATACTCTCCACTTGCATGGAAGAGTGCAGCTCCACCAACACTCCACCAAAACGCAACCATCCAGAACAAAGCTGCCTGCTCGATTCATCATATCATAGGCAGTCCCTCGGAATCGAGGAAGACTTGCTTCCATTGTTAAAATGAATCTATTATGAGAACCACAATCTCTGTCACAGGTGGGACAGATGGTCGTTGAGGGAAGGGGTGGGTGGGACTGATTTACCGCACGCTCTTTCCGCTGCCTGCGCTTGATTTCCGCATGCTGTCAGCGATGAGCCTCGAGCTGCTCAGCACACTTCCAGATGCACTTCCTCTACTTCGGGCGGTCTTTGGCCAGGGACTCCCAGGTGTCAGTGGGGATGTTGCACTTTATCAGGGAGGCTTTGAGGGTGTCCTTGCAAAGTTTCCTCTGCCCACCTTTGGCTCGTTTGCCGTGAAGGAGTTTCGAGTAGAGCGCTTACTTTGGGAGTCTTGTGTCTGGCATGCGAACTATTTGGGCTGCCCAGCGGAGTTGATCAAGTGTGGTCAGTGCTTCAGTGATGGAGATGTTTGTCTGGTCGAGGACGCTAATGTTGGTGGGTCTGTCCTCCCAGGGGATTTGCAGGATCTTGCGGAGACATTGTTGGTGGTATTTCTCCAGCGACTTGAGGTGTCTACTGTATATGGTCCATGTCTCTGAGCTGTACAGGAGGGTGGATATTACTGCAGCCCTGTATACCATGAGCTTGGTGGCAGTTTTGAGGGCCTGGCCTTCAAATACACTTTTCCTCAGGCGGCCGAAGGCTGCACTGGCGCACTGGAGGCAGTGTTGAATCTCTTCGTCGATGTGTGCTCTTGTTAAGAGGCTCCCGAGGTATGGGAAGTGGTCCCCGTTGTCCAGGGCCTCGCCGTGGATCTTGATGGCTGGGGGGCAGTGCTATGCGGCAAGGACAGGCTGGTGGAGAACCTTTGTCTTACAGATGTTTAGCATGAGGCCCATGCTTTCGTACTCTTCAGTAAATACGTCGACTATGTCCTGGAGTTCAGCCTCTATGTGCGCAGACACAGGCATTGTCCGCATACTGTAGCTCGACGACAGAGGTTCGGGTGGTCTTGGACTTGGCCTGGAGATGACGAAGGTTGAACAGCTTCCCACTGGTTCTGTAGTTTAGTTCCACTCCAGCGGGGAGCTTGTCAAATGTGAGGTGGAGCATGGCAGCGAGGAAGATTGAGAAGAGGGTTAGGGGCGATGACGCAGCCCTGTTTGATCCCGGTCCGGACATGGATTGGGTCTGTGATGGATCCATTGGTAAGGATCAGGGTCTGCATGTCATCGTGAAGCAGGCGGAGGATGGTGACGAACTTTTGAGGGAATCCGAAACGGAGGCGGATGCTCCATCGACCCTCGCGGTTGACCGTACCAAAGGCCTTTGTAAGCTCGAAGGCGGCCATGTATAAGGGTTGGCGCTGTTCCCTGCATTTTTCTTGCAACTGCCGCGCTGCAAAAATTATGTCCATTGTGGCCCGTAGGGGACGAAATCCGCACTGCGACTCCGGGAGGAGCTCCTTGGCCACAGGGAGAAGACAGTTGTGGAGGACTCTAGCGACGACTTTCCCAATGGCTGAGAGCAGGAATCAAGGGGTATGGAGAGAAAGCAGGAATGGGGTACTGAAGTTCTATGATCAGCCATGATCATATTGAATGGTGGTGCAGACTCAAAGAGCCAAATAGCCGACTCCTGCACCTATTTTCTGTGTTTCTATTCCTCTTGTAGTTGCCGCAGTCAGACTTGTCCCCTTTTTTAAAGATGGTCACGATCACTGCATCTCTGCGATCTCCTGCATGCTCTCCTCCCTCCAGATGAGAGAGATGAGGTCATGCATTCGTGCCAACATTGTCTCAGCAGGGATTCCATCTGCACCTGTAGCCTTGTTTTTAAGCTGTCTGATGGCTTTTTCTACCTCGTGCAGTGTTAGGGTCTTACTGAGGCGGCGGATAGCATGCTGCGGACAGAGTCTGATATGTCTGATACACTATACAGTATAAATGCACATGAGGCCCATACTTGAGAGAAGGTCACTCTGTGACCAGTTACCTTTATTACCAAGACCTCAAGTGATGAAGGTGGGTGGAGCTTTCCCTTTTATAGCTGAATGTCCAGGTTAGGAATCTCTCCCACAAGTTCACCCCCTTGTGGTCAATGTTCTCAAGGTGTACAACTTAGGTCAGCTTATACATGGGTTACAATGATAGTTAAATACATGATATCACCTCCCCCCCCAAAGTCTTATTGGGATCATCGGTTAAGTCTCTCTGGTGGTTTACGCTCCCTTGTAGAGTGCCTGAGTTGGGACTCCGGTTGTTGGGCGCTGGCCTGAGTGTTTGCTGTTTGCAGTGCCTCAGGCCTATCTGGACTGCCCACAGTGACTGGGCTCTCCTCCACTTGGTTCCGGAGTTCGGTCACCTGTGGTGGAGTAAACTCTACGTCGTGTTCTTCTTCTGCTTCTTCTATGGGGTTGCTGAACCTCCTTTTTAGTTTGATCCATGTGTTTGCAGCAGATTTGTCCATTGGTAAGTTTAAGTACCAAAACCTTATTTCCCTCTTTGGCAATCACAGTGCCTGCAAGCCATTTGGGCCCTGCAGCGTAATTAAGGACAAAAACAGGGTCATTGACATCAATACATCGCGCCCTCGCATTCCTATCATGGTAGTCACATTGTGACTGACGCCTGCTCTCAACAATTTCTTTCATAGTAGGGTGTATAAGGGATAACCTGGTTTTGAGCTTCCTTTTCATTAGCAGCTCTGCGGGTGGAACCCCTGTGAGCGAGTGTGGTCGGGATCTATTGGCCAACAGGAGGCATGATAAGCGGCTTTGTAGGGAACCCCCTTGGATTCTGAGCATCCCCTGTTTGATTATCTGCACTGCTCATTCCGCCTGGCCGTTTAAGGCCGGCTTGAACGGTGCCGTTCTGACATGGTTGGTTCCATTGCCTGCCATGAAGCCCCGGAATTCAATGCTTGTGAAGCACGGGCCATTGTCGCTGACCAAGACATCCGGTAGACCATGGGCGACGAACATTGACCGTAGACTTTCTACTGTAGTAGAGGATGTGCTTGAATTTAAAATGGCACACTCAATCCATTTGGAGTAGGTGTCGACTACAACCAAAAACATTTTTTCCATGAAAGGACCTGCGTAGTCTTCATGGATGCGTGACCATGGCTTGGCGGGCCTGGACCAGGGGCTAAGTGGGGCTTCCCTGGGTGCGTTGCCCAGCTGAGCACACGTGTTGCACCTGTGAACACACAGTTCCAGGTCTGCATCTAACCCTGGCCACCAAACGTGTGACCTGGCAATTGCCTTCATGACAGTGCCCAGGTGCTCATTGTGAAGTTCTCTGATAAACACCTCTCTGCCCATCTGGGGCATGACTACTCGGTTTCCCCACAGTAGGCAATCGGCCTGAATCGAGAGTTCATCCTTGCGACTATGAAACGGTTTAAATTCCTCAGGGCATGCCGTGTACGTGACTGCCCAGTCCTCATTCAGGACACATGTCTTAACTAAAGACAGTAGCGGGTCTTTATTTGTCCAGACATTAATCTGACGGGCTGTCACAGGCGAGCCTTCGCTTTCGAAAGCTTCAACAGCCATGACCATCTCAGCATCATGCTCAGTTGCCCCCTCAGTGGTGGCTAGTGGGAGCCTGCTGAGTGCATCGGCGCAGTTTTCAGTGCCCGGTCTGTGCCAAATTGTGTAGTCATAGGCGGCTAACGTGAGTGCCCACCTCTGTATGCGGGCCGATGCATTCGCATTTATGGCCTTGTTGTCGGCCAAAAGGGACGTTAGGGGTTTGTGATCTGTCTCCAGCTCAAATTTCCTGCCAAATAGGTACTGGTACATTTTTGTACTGCATATACACATGCTAGTGCTTCCTTTTCTACCATCCCATAGCCCCTTTCTGCCCGGGACAGACTTCTGGCGGCATAAGCTACCAGCTGTAACTGACCATTGGCATTCACATGCTGCAATACACACCCGACCCCATAGGACGATGCATCGCACGTTAAAACAAGTTTCTTTCACGGGTCATATAACATTAACAGTTTGTTAGCGCATGCAATTTGTTATGCTCCATCAAAAGCCCTTTCCTGGCTGTCCCCCCAGACCTAATCGCGACCTTTGCGTAGGAGCACGTGTAGCGATTCTAACAGCGTGCTCAATTTGGGAAGAAAGTTACCAAAATAGTTCAGGAGCCCCAGGAATGAATGCAGCTCCGTCGTGTTACGGGGTCTGGGTGCTCTCTGGATCGCTTCCGTTTTGGACGCAGTAGGTCTGATCCCGTCTGCTGCTACCCTCCTCCCCAGGAATTCTACCTCTGGAGCTAAGAAGACACACTTCGCCTTTTTCAGTCGCAGCCCTACCCGGTCCAGTCTGTGTAGCAACTCCTCCAGGTTGTGGAGGTGTTCTTCAGTATCTCGACCCGTGATGAGGATGTCGTCTTGAAAAACCACCGTCCTTGGAATCGACTTGAGGAGGCTTTCCATATTTCGCTGAAAGATCGCGGCGGCCGAACGGACATCTGTTATACTCAAACAACCCCTTGAGTGTCGTGATGGTGGTCAGCTTCTTTGACTCACTCGTCAGCTCCTGGGTCATGTAAGCTGAGGTCAGGTCAAATTTTGAAAAAAGTTTGCCACCGGATAGCGTCGCAAAGAGGTCCTCAGCTCTCGGTAGCGGGTACTGGTCTTGGAGTGACAGCCGATTGATAGTGGCCTGGTAATTGTCACATATCCTGACCAACCCATCCGCCTTGAGCACTGGGTGAGCCCAATCATGCCGGTCACTGAATTCGACTGGCGAGATGATGCCTTCCCTCGGCAGGCGGTCCAATTCGCATTCTATCTTTTCCCGCAACATGTACAGCACCGCTCTAGCCTTGTGGTGTACTGGCCTGGCGTCCGGGTTTATGTGAATCACTACCTTGGCCCCCATGAAAGTGCCGATGCCAGGTTGAAATAATGACCTCAAATTTGTCCAGGACCTGTGAGCATGATACTCTCTCTCCACAGAAGAAATTGCATTGAAATCGCCCCATTTCCAGTTCATGACAGCAAGCCAACTCCTCCCCAGTAGTGCAGGACCGTCCCCCGGGACAATCCAGAGTGACAACCTGTTCTCCGAATCTTTGTGGGTCATGACGACCATGGCGCTGCCTAGCATAGGAATGATCTCCTTTTGTATATGTCCGTAGCTGTGCATCAATCGGCAATAATTTTGGCCTCTTGGCCTTGGACACCCACAACCTTTCGAACTGTTTGATACTCATCAGGGACTAGCTGGCCCCGTGTCCAGCTCCATTAATATTGGGATGCCATTGAGGAGCACTTTCATCATTATTGTTGGCATGCTGGTATATGAACTGTATATGTGCTCCACATGAACTCGCTGAACTTCAGCTTCCAGCGATTTCCCCCAGTATTCATTTGGCCTCGGAGGGCTTACATCGGGCCCGTCCTCCTCGTACATCAACCTGGCTGCAGGCTTCCTGCACATACGCGCCAAGTGACCGCTAACGTTGCAGTTTCTGCAGGTATATTGCTGATATCTGCAAGTTCTGGCTGGATGTTTGCCTCCACACCTCCAGCATGAGCTGGAGGCCCCGTTGTTGGAAACAAAAGGTCCATTACCAGTCGATCGTCTCTGACTGTCTCTGTAACTGTCCTTAAGCGCACCATTAACAGGTGTTGATGGCCCCATTACTGGCCGCATTGTCCATTGCGATGGCATGAATCTCCGTTCAGCTAGCCATTGTCTCTGTTGAATTCCCCCTTTGGGTTTGACTACATGCTGGGGCATGTCTGATTGTCCTTGTCTGCCTAGAGAACTGTGTGCCATGTTAGCACTGTTGACTCCCTGGTCGTTTGCCGCATTTGAGCCAAGATTCTTGTCATACATCATTCTGGTCTCTTCCTCCCCTGAGATAAATGTCTGGGCTATTCAAGCCACCGCTTCCAAGGTCAAGTCTTTGGTCTCAGTCAGTTTCCTGAAAACCCAGCGTGCCCGATGCCCTCAATAAAAAAAAGTCTCTCAGCATCTCCGCTCTGCATGCATCGGTGAACTTACATAGGCTCGCCAGTCGCCCGGGGATCTGCCACGAAGTCTGGAACGCTTTGCCGTTCTCGCCGCCGGTGCGTGTAAAACCGGTGTCTCGCCATGTGCATGCTGCTTGCCGGTTTAAGGTGTTCCCCGATCAACTTACTGAGCTTTTCGAACGTCTTGTCCGCCTGCTTCTCTGGCGCTAGAAGTTCCTTCATCAGGGAGTACGTTCTGGATCCCCAAACCGTCAGGAGATGAGTCCTACGTTTGTTGGCCAAATCCTGTCCCAACCATTCCTTAGTGACAAAACTTTGCTGTAGTCGCTCAATAAAGTCGTCCCAATCATCACCAACACAGTACCTCTCTTCTGTGCTGCTAGTGGCCATGCTCGCGTGGTTTAAATCCCAGTTTCTCATCGTCAATGATATGTCATTACTATACAGTATAAATGCACACGAGGCCCATACTTGAGAGAAGGTCACTCTGTGACCAGTTACCTTTATTACCAAGACCTCAAGTGATGAAGGTGGGTGGAGCTTCCCCTTTTATACCTGGAAGTCCAGGTTAGGAGTGTCTCCCACAAGTTCACCCCCTTGTGGTCAATGTTCTCAAGGTGTACAACTTGGGTCAGCTTATACGTGGGTTGCAATGACAGTTGAATACATGACCGAGTCGAGAACACTCGAGTCAAAGGCAGAGTCTCGATTGAGGAGATCTTCGAAGTGCTCCTTCCTGCGGGCCCTGACTGCCTCGGTGTCCTTGGTGTTCACTCGATTGGCACTCCATCCACCACCTTAAATATTCACTCCCTCCACTACCAGCGTACCGTGGCTGCAGTGTGTACCATCTACAAGATGCACTGCAGTAACTCACTAAGGCTTCATTGACAGCACCTTGCAAACCCACAAACTCTGCCACCTAGAAGGACAAGGGCAGCAGGAAATCTGTAGACAGATCAAGAAAATAAGTAGAAACATCAAAATAGTTGTTCTCGAAGCTAATTACTCATTGATTGGGACAGGGAGGGAGTAAGTGGAGAAAAGGGAATGAAATTCCAAAAGTATGTGCAGGACATCTGTACACACCAAGTCACACTCCATCCTGACTTGGAAGTATATCGTCGTTCCTTCGTCGCTGGGTCAAAATCCTGAAATTCCCTACCTTACAGCACTGTCGGAGTACCTTCACACGGGGGACTGCAGTGGTTCAAGAAGGTGGCCGACCACCACCTTCTCGAGGGCAATTAAGGATGAGCAATAAATGCTGGCTTTGCCAGCGACATCCACATCCCATGAATGAATTTTTTTTTAAGTGTTCACGCACATTTAATTCAGCTACCTGATCGGTATCATTACTCATAACAACGAGATCGAGCAATGCCTCTCCACTCTTAGGCATACAACACACTGCTTGAAGGAGGTGTCCTGCACTCACTTTAGGAATTCCATTCCCTTTTCTCCACTTACTTCCCTCCCTGTCCCAATCAATGAGTAATTAGCTTCTAGAACAACAATTTTGATGTTTCTACTTATTTTCTTGATCTGTCTGCAGATTTCCTTTTTCTTTTCCCTTCCGCAATTACTGGTCCTATTGTACAATCCCACTAATAGAATAATTTTTTTTTTGCTAATCTCTAGCCATATTGACTCTGTCTGAATCTCTGCGTACATCAGTCCTATTCACTATTGTCATTCCTACTTTCTTGCTAATCTGCTTGCCCTAAAACAATTACAACCCAATTTATTCCACTGCTGTCCAGTTTGCAGCCAAGATTTTGTTAGTGCTGTTACATCAATATCTTCCTGTGGCATACTTGCTTCTAATTCCCTCTGTTTATTTCTCTCATTCTGAGCATTGCAATACATGCACTTTATCATTTTTTTTTGTTTGTCCTCATTTGATACTACTCCTTTTCGTTTGCTTTTGTCTAAGATCACACTTTGTTCCTTTATCTCTGTCTTTTCTTCTAACTGGATGATTTGATTTTCCTCTTTATTTTTTCTGCTTGCTATCCTTTTTGCTAAATTATTTTAATTTTTATATTTACCTCATCTATTTCTACCTTTTTTTATATGTACTATTTCTATTTGTTTTGCTAGTTCATTATTCTCCTCTCTATTCAGATGTAGCTCATCCCTGAGGCTTAGCTCCTAAACCTGCTTCTTAATCTCAAATCCTTTTGCAGGACATTAGGCCTTTCCTTTCCTATATCGACTTCCACAATGGCTGTCTAATTTCCTTCGCCTTCCATATTTTTCAGTCTTTCTGAAATACCTCTTGCCCTAGCAACAGAGCATCTGGATTCCAAAATAGTGCTACTCCTGTAATTATTGAATCTCCCATCACTGCTGCATACTTAACTGTATTGCTAATCTTTTTACACCCCCCCCCCTTTGGGTGGCCAGACTCATCATTCTCCCCAAAGAAAGCCAGAGCTTCAAACTGGTTAGAGAAGATAATTTGCTCTGGACGGTCATGATCTAACCTGTTGTTCCTTCCTTTCTCTGACCTGTGGATAGTCGCCACTTTTTTCTGTGCCACTGCTAGCTCGCTCGCTTGATCGCTCATTCTCTCACACACTGTCCTTTCCTTTGCTGCCATTCTTGCTATAAATTCACTACATTACAACTGACTTTATCTCCAAAGTACTTAATTGGCAGTAAAGCGCTTTGGGATGTCCTAAGGTCATGAAAGACAAGTTTTTTCTTTAATTGCTAATTAAGTTGTAATTAAGCTTCTTTTCATAACTACTTAAATTTCAGTGAAACTACTCTGCTCCTCCATCCTCTGCTGCTCTGAATTCCCACTCCAGCCAAATTCCTGTTATGGAAGTACTGTTGTAATTCTGTCTGCAGTTCACTCAATAGTGTTCAACTCGATGTACTCTCTGGTTCCACCAGATTCTTTCAGGGTGATTAATTGGGCTGAACTTTCACCTTCATTTTCGGCGGTTTTCTCAGCGGTACAGCTGTTTTTGGTAGAGAAACTGCCCGGCGAAAGTTTCCCCCTTTGCTTTTTAATGGTACCGCCCAAATCTCAAAAAGCCTGCCGGGAGCAAACCGCTGATGTGCACCGCCAAGAAAATTGCCAGGGCGTATGTTTGGCTTCAACGGAAGCCCATTCAGATCGCTGAGGGAACCACCCTGTGAAAGCTGCTTAAACAGGGTGGTAGGTGAGTACTCTGCAAAGAAAGGTAAGTTAAAGATTCTTTATTTTTTTTTATTGTAAAAAGGCGATTAGCTTTAAAACTGTTTTGGGAATGTTTTTCAATTTTTTTTAGTGAAAAGTTTTTTCCTAAGTTTTTCCCCTCCGAGGCCCAACTGCAGCCTCAGACTAAATTAAAAAAAAAAATAAATTTAAGAACCACCCGTTTCACTTAGCCATTAACCTTTAACTGCCGAAAATATTGGTGCAAGATCCATTTTCTTGCTGGCTGATTATTTTTAACTTAATTATGGACATTTTCTGGGCGTTGATGGACGTTCGGGAAAGTCTAGCCCATCGTCGTCTGATGGTGTCTCAAGGAAAACATTCTTTGTCATAGCTTTAGCTGCTGGATCTATCCTGTGCCTCTTCGGGATCTTCCTGGTGTCTTTGGTGGAGCGTCCGAAATCAGGAAACCTCGGGACCGAGGCCGTTATGGATTTTGGGTATTTCTGGATTTCGGAACGTCTTTCCGATGTCCCGAATCCGGAAACACCAGGGCCGAGGTAGGTGGGGGAAGAGAGTCAGATGGCAGAGGTGGGGGGGAGGAAAAGAGGATCGGGTGGCAGAGGTAGGGGGTGGGGCGGGGGGGGAAAGCGGGTTGGGCGGCAGAGGTAAGGCGGGGAGGGTGGGAAGAAGGTTGGGCGGCAGAAGTGATGTGGGGGGGGGGTTCGGATGGCCAAGGTTGGGGGGGGTTGGGGGGAGCGGTTCGCTGGCTGAGGTAAGGGGTTAGGAGGGCAGCAGAGGTAAAGGGGGGGTGGGATCGGGCGGCCTAGGCAGGGAGGTCAGATGGCCGAGGTAAGGGGCGGGATGGAAGTCGGGGGGCCGAGGCGGGGGTGGGGGCAAGGTCGGGCGGCCGGAGATCTGATGGCCGAGGCTTGGGGGTGGGGAGGGATCCGGATTCCGGAACATTCTGAATTTTGGAACTCTTGATTTCGGATGCTCAACCTATATTGAAATACTCTTTTTTATTGTTGCCTTGTTTTGGGCTGTAACTGACATTAATTTATTGAACAGACTGTAACAATAAATAACAGTAATATGTTCATTTTTGGAATTTGGGCTGGCAAGGCCGCCATTTATTGTCCATCTCTAGTTACCCTGAGAAGGGCTTTTTGAGGTGCTGTAGTATGGTTTGATACGACTGAGTGGCTTGCTTCTAAGCCAGTTCAGAGGGCCATTAAAAGTCAACCATATTGCTTTGGGATTGGAGTTGTATGAAGACCTAAGTTCCTTTCCTAAGCAACATTAATGAACCAGTTTAGTTTTTACAACAATCAACAGCTTCATGGTCACTTTTACTCATACTAGCTTTCATTCATTTTTTTTTTTAAACTGAATTCAAATTCACAAACTACTATGATGGGTTTTAAACTCCCGTTCTCTTGATTTTTTTTTTGGTCCAGTCCTCCATATTACTAGTCCAGTAACATAACCACTACATTACCACATCTGTTTTTTATAATCACAGTAAATATTACTGTATTAGCTTTTGAAATCATAAAAACTTTTAAATGGTTCACAATCTGTGCACTGAAATACAGATTTTTGAATTTGTTATATATGCAGATGTATTCTTGTATTATCAGTGGTATGTGGTAACTAGCTGGATCTCAAGTTGCAAACCAACTCTTAATTTGAATAGTTGAAACTAATTAAATATTGCAAAACAATTTGAGATTTTTGAATGTGAATAATTGTCAGCTAATTTCAAAATGATCTATCCAACATCATTGAATGAGTTAGAGAGTTATTTATGTTTGAATTTCATGACATGGCTCATTCTGAAATTTTCTACATGAAGACCAAACCCTTACAGCATTGTATTGAGTTAAGCTAGGGACACAATTCTGAATGCAACTGATTTGTAAGTCCTTGTGTATTGTGACTGGATTAAAAGAACCATTGCCAAGCTAAAACTAGGCAAAATGCTTGTTTTTGTCACAATGAGTAGTTCTCCTTTGGCTAGGGATAGCGAGAGCTTGTTTCATTTTGTTAACTTTTGGGAGCATTGCTTAGTTTTCTTCTGGCATCAAAGACGTGGCTAAGCACTACTAATTGTGAGGAAACCCCTTCTTTGGCTCCTGAGCAAGCACAATAGCTATCAATACCTTTTTAATGTTAAAGTAGCCTGGAGCCTGAATTGTGTTCACTTTCATGCTTTGTCTTTCATCTTCCTTCTAAATTATAAACTGTAGATTACCAGCCATGGGTAACAATCAAGGCTGATGGCATGCAGAGAGTTGATTCCACCTTGTCATCACCACTCTGGTGGTTTTGCTTTTGGTGTTCACAGGGATTTAAACCATTTAAAACTACCTGCCACTAAACAGGAGTCTTGCACCAGTGGCCATTCCAGATTCTAATTGTGATAAGGATAACTTAAGATCATGTCAGTGATGGAGATTCTAACACACTGCTTTTTGGGATACCCATTGCGATTTCCTGAACCTGAATATATGTAAAGTCCTGGGCCCTGAACTTGGTGCACTCAGCGGCCACTGCCGCCAAGTATTCTGGCTGGTCTCCCCTCTAGACTTCCCGCTGGTGGGGGGGGGCGGCAGGGGGAGGACTGCTGGGAACCGCCCGCTGACATCCGCTAGCGCTCAAGGCGTGTAAGTATCCTCCTGCCCGGCGAGCTGCCAGATTGCTCTAGGCGGCAGCAGAGGGAAGGACTGTTGTGTGGAGGCAGGTTTAACCTCAACGGTAAGTATGAAGACCTGCAAAAAAGGTTAGTAAACCTTTTTTTTTTACAGCGATTCAGGTGAATGGGGTTCCCTGAAGATTTTCCAGTGTTTTTTTTGGTGTAAATTTTTATTTTTATGTGCTTCTCCCCGCCCTCGCCCCCTCCCTGGTTACGACTCCATCTTCGGCAGCACTTTGGCGCCGAGATTGGGAGCTCCCGCCCGCTGCCGCCCATATTCAGAGTGCAAGTCATTTTATTTGCCATCAGGTATCTCAGCGGTTCTTTGGGCAGGCCTTGGATTTGACCAAATTCAGCCCCCTGATTTTCCTTCTACTGTAGCCAGTTAATATATCGTGTTGAAATAATGGCAGATGGACCACCACACATGATTATTGTAGATTAAGGCACAACAGAAAATAACCCAGTCTAGGAAATGTATGTACACTCTTAACCTGAATCAGAAGAAGTTTAAAAAAAAAAGAAATTTGGTCTCTTTATTGGCATTCTTTTAATGGCTTGCCAATACAATGGCAACACCCATTACATAGCTAAGGCACAATATGAGAGGGGCATTCCTCAACTCACCTGACTTGAATAATTTGTAAGCCATGCTGGCGCAGCCAAAACCTACAAGACACAGCAGCAGACCTTGATTTTAATACCCCTCCCCAGAATCACACTCTGGCAGTCATTTGCATGATACTTTTTGTAGTTCAATTGCTATTGCACTGTTAATCATTCTCCATTCAGGAAATACTTGATTTGTATTCGTACTCTGGTATTTCCATAACATCTTCATTGAACCTTTTTCTAGATATACAAGTAGTGAAACAATGGCAGATGACATTTACTTAACATAGGAAGAAAAATGGACAACATGTATAATCTATGAATTGTTCTGAGATATCTGAACATGAAGTTGAGATATTCCATGGATGTTTGTAGAATCAATAATCAACATGTCCAACCACTGAAGCACAACAATTAATAAAGCAAGTAGGATGCTTGACTATATAACCTAAAACAGTAGAGTGCAAGTCAAAGGAAGTCATGCTCCAACTGTATAGCACTCTGGTCAGAACACACCCTAATGTACTATGTTCAGTTGTAGTCACTGAGACTGCGACATTCAAACCCCGAAGGCAGTACACGGAAGAGCAACTAGATTCCTCACTAGAGTCACATATCTGATGAAATGTTAAATAGTTTCGTATTTTTTTTCCTGATGATATATGAACAGCATACCACTTTAAGGAAATCAGCTAACAAAGTATAGAGAAAAATCCCCATTCCATTGTTGCTTCACCACTAAGTTTGCTTGACCAATTGTGTCTCATTTGCCAAAGTTAACGTAAACTTGTCAAAATGATTGTAGTTTTCCACTGTCCCTCAGTTGCTACACTTCAAAAGTAATTCATTTTATGTGAAATATTTTCAGATGTTTCCCAGAGATGTGACAAGATGCTAGCTACATCAGTTTTTTTTCCTTATTGAAGAATTGTGGAATCCATTTTTTAAGTGACATTGACCATTATTTGGTGTTGGTATGTGCCATCTTAACAGTCATATGGTGCAGAATCATTCTTGTTAGATTATTTTGATTAATTTAATAAATTTAAAACATGCAGAAATAATTGCTTAAAGGGTCTATCACTCCTACAAGAGTCACTTTGGTTCATTACTGAAGCAACAACGTTTGAAGTGAAATACGTCCGCATACTTGTGTACTGTTATTGAAAAAAAAATTATATTAAATTGACTGAAAAAGTTATGTTTTCTGAACTTGAACTTTTATGTAGTATGTACAATGTAAACTGTATGTGGCATTTTATGCATGTTGTCCTGAAATTGTCTGCTAGCACTGATATTTGTAAAATTTGTAAGTTACATTTTTAATTTTTGTGTCTAGGTATTGAATATGATGCCGAAAAAGAGGAATTGCAGCTTCAAGAAATCAAGCAGAGAGAATTACAAAGAATTGAAGAAGCTAAGCAAAAGGTTGATGACAAAGGTATAGTTGAACTGATTTGGTGTATCTCATCCATCAGCGCATCATATTTGTATGTCTTTATCAGCAAATGTCAACTTCACAATAAAAAGAGCAGAGAAATAAAATATGTGCGTAAAGCAGATCGGTGTCCTGTTGGTAAATAGCAGTGTGACCCTGCATATGCATTTTCATTTGTATAATTCTTGCACATGTACTCCGTATCCATATACAAATATATTGAGGTTTTGGGAGGATGGAGGTAATATATAGGCAAAGACATTTACTTGAGATTTGAGGTACGGTAGCATAGTGGCTATGTTATTTGACTAGTAATCCAGAGGCCTGGACTAATGATCTGGGGACATGTTCAAATCCCACCACGGCAGCTGGGGAATTTAAATTCGGTTAAATTTAAAACAATCTGGAATTTAAAGATAATATCAGTATGGTGGCCATGAAACTACCGGATTGTCATTAAAAACTCATCTGGTTCACTAATGTCCTTTTTAGGGAAGAAAATCTGCCACCCTTACCTGGTTTGGCCTATATGTGACTCTAGACCCACAACAATGTGGTTGACTCTTAACTTTCCTTTTGAAATGGTCCAGTAAGCCACTCAGTTGTATAAGGCAGCTCACTACTACCTTCTCAAGAGCAATTAGGGATGGGCAGTAAATGCTTGCCAGCGACGCCCATATCCCATGAATGAACAAATATAAAAAATCGTACATCAAATACTGACTCCGTTGAATTCAAAAGGTCGACTATTTGTTCACTCCACAGATGCTAATTAACCTGCTGTGTATTTCCTGCCTTTTCTGTTTTTGTTTCAGATTTTCAGCAGTTGCATTGTCTTGATTTTTATTAGTTGAATTGTCTGTTTACTCAACTATAAAAACAGAAAATACTGGAAATACTCAGCAGGTCAGCAGCACCTGTGGAGAGAGAAACAGAGTTAATGAAAGGTCATCGACCAGAAACATGAACTTTGTTTCTCTCTCCACAGATGCTGCCTGACCTGCAGAGTATTCCCAGCATTTTCTGTCTATATTTCAGATTTCCAGCATCTGCAGTATTTTGCTTTTGTTTGTGTTTTCTCAAGTTGATGCTCTCTCAACAGAATGCCATTTTAGGGGTGCAGGGAAATTTTATTTTCAATTGTATAAAATGACCTTAAATACTGTTCTTTTTAAGAAATGTATGTCTTGATTGTGATTTTTTTTTTCCACTATGGAGGAAACAACAATCGTTAGAAAATTCTCTCCACTCTGCTGCCTGTGGGATCTTAATTTATTTTCTGGTGCTGACCTGGCTGAGATCAGTGAACTCACCACATATCAGGGATTCAATCTGCAGCATTCCTGCTCTTTATGGATCAGTACAATTTATCTATTGAGCCATTGGGAAATCAGCGCATAAGTTTTCTAAACAACAACAACCTGTATTTATATAGTGCCTTTAATGTAATAAAACATCCCACGGCGTTTCATTGGAGTGTTATAAGATGAAAAGAAAATTGACAACGAGCCACATAATGAGAAATTAGGGCAGATGGTCAAAAGCTTGGTCAAAGAGGTAGGTTTTAAGGAGCGTCTTAAAGGAAGGAAAAGAGGTAGAGTGACGGAGAGGTTTAGAGAGGGAATTCCAGAGCTTAGGGCCTAAGCAGCTGAAGGCACGGCCATCAAATGGTTGAGCGATTATAATCCGGGATGCTCCAGAGGTCAGAATCAGAGGAGTGCAGATATTGCCGGGGCGGGGTGTTTTGGAGCTGGAGGAGATTACAGAGATGGCGAGGGGCAAGGCCATGGAAGGATTTACAAACGAGAATGAGCATTTTGAAATCGAGGAGTTGCTTAAACGGGAGCCAGTATAGCTCAGCGAGCACAGAGGCGTTGGGTGAACTGAACTTGGTGCGAGTTAGAACATTAGCAACCAAGTTTTGGATGAGCTCAAGTTTACGTGAGGTAGAATGTGGGAGGCTAGCCAGGAGTGCAATGGGATAATCAAATCTAAAGGTAACAAAGGCATATGGATGAGGGTTTCAGCAGCAGATGAGCTGAGGCAAGGGCAGAGACGTGCTATGTTACGGAGGTGGAAGAAGTCAGTCTTAGTTATGTCGCGGATATGTGGTCGGAAGCTCATTTCAGGGGCAGATATGACACCAAGGTTGCTAACAGTCTGGTTCAGCCTCAGACGGATGCTAGGGAGAGGGATGGAGTCAGTGGCTAGGGAACAGAGTCTGTGGCAGGGACTGAAGACAATGAATTCGGTCTTCCCAATATTGAATTGGAGAAAATTTCTGCTCATCCAGTACTGGATGTCGGACAAGCAGTCTGACAATTTAGAGACCGTCGAGAGAAGTAGTGGTGAGGTAGAGCTGGGTGTCACTAGCATACATGTGGAAACTGATGCTGTGTTTTTGGATGATGTTGCCAAGGGGCAGCATGTAGATGATGAATAGGAGGAGGCCAAGGACAGATTCTGAGGGGGGCACCAGAGGTAATGATGCCAGAGCGGGAAGAGGTGCCATTACAGGTGACTCTCTGACTACGATCAGATAGACAAGAATGGAACCAGGCAAGTGCAGTCCCACCCAGCTGGAGGAGGATTGAGTGGTCAACCGTGTCAAAGACTGCAGATTTTTATTCATTCACGGGATGTGGGCTTTGCTGGCAAGGCCAGCATTTATTGCCCATCTCTAATTGTCCTTGAGAAGGTGGTGAGCCACCACCTTGAACCGCTGCAGTTTTTTGTAGCGGACAACTGAATGGCTTGCTAGGCCATTTCAGAAGGAAGTGAAGAGTCAACCACATTGCTGTGGGTCTGGAGTCACAAAAAGGCCAGACCAGGTAAGGGTGGCAGATTTCCTTCGGAAATTTAAGAAATTAGTGAACCAAATAGGTTTTACGACAATCTGGTAGTTTTGTGGTCACCATTACTGATGCTAGACTTTTTTTTAATATTCCAGATTTATTTATTTTATGCAGAAACAAAATGGGGTAGTTTAACTTTGTCACAATCACAAAGGACTTTGAGAGCCATTTTGGTACGGTGGTAGGGGCAGAAACTTGATTGGAGGGATTCAAACATAAATTTCCAGGAAAGATGGGCATCGATTTCGGGGGGGGGGGGGGGGCGACAACACATTCAAGGACTTGGGAGAGGAAAGGGAGGTTGGAGATGGAGGTGGTAGTTTGCAAGGGAATATGGATGTAACTGTTGAAGCTTCTCTGATGCTGCAATACTTTGACAGTTAATGAACCAAAACTCATAGGAATATGAAAGTAACCTTTATGTAGGAGAATATATCCCAATATTTGGTTTTATAACTTGAGCTGTCTAAAAAGGAGAATAATATTGAGAATAAAAATGTGACCAGTTAAGAACGGCAGAGCATATGAAAGCTCTGTAGCAACATTGAGACCTTTTAAGCTGTACATCGTGCACTTAGATTTTATAGTGTATTTAACAAATTTGCAGCTCCAAGCTTTTTACATTTTAGTTGCAAACTGGCCGAAATGTTGATTGAAGCTACATATTGAGATAGGAACTTTTCAATTCATTTTCTTCCAATACTGGTAGGCGGTAATTTTCTGAGTATTCACTTGCGAGACATAACGTTGCCTGCTGCATATTGGAAACTAGTGGACATGTCTCACAATTTTCTGATGACAGATGAGATTCCTTCCTGCCAGCAAATACGTGGAAAACTTAGGAGGTAGTTTCAATGCAAACATGGAGGAAAACATGAAATATTGTGGCATGATATCGACTGCTGTTAAAATTGAACTTCATTTTTACAGAAAATCCAAAAGACGAAAAGCAAGACACATTCATTGAAAAGTTAGTTACTCAGGTTATTAAGAATTTGCAGGTCAAAATTACCAACATCCATATCCGTTATGAGGATGATGTGAGTACTTAATTCCTTTTTATGTTTAACTTGGATTCTGTCCTCAAGATGTAATATTTGTTTTTCTTTCACATGATTTTAAAAATGTGTACAATTTTTTCCAAGACACTTAGTTGCAGAAAGAAAGACATTAATGTTGAAAATGCAGTGTCTTTTCAGTGGTATGTAAGATGGTGCAAATATTGTAATAAATTAATTTAGTTATTTTGGTGATCAATTGGGACCATATCCTCCAATTTCCCTTGCACCCTCTCTTCTCACTGGAAGAGATAGTAGGCTCCACTTGGCACCTTTCTGCTTGATGTAATTTAGAGCTGGGACTTTTGAGCAGGAACTAAACCTGCGTCTGCTGTTGCTTCATGGCACTAGCCTGCTCAGCTGAGCTCACTGTCCATTTTCTGATGATGGGTGAAAGGTTCAGTGACTGAATACTCATAATTCTGAGCCTGAGGTGCGTTTTGTTTTCTAAAGCCTTTGGAGTTTTTCTTTCCCTGCTATACAACAGGTTGAGAAGTTCCCATTGACAAAATATTGCAAAGGAAGAATGAGAGTCCCTCAATGATTGAAAACATTTTATATAAAAGAGAGAAGCTCTACTTCATAAGTAATGTATGATAATTTGCTTTCCAGTTTGTAACAGAAGGCAAAATTCCTCACCCCTGATTGAGACTCCAAAAAAGTTTCTCTGGCAACATGCTCTAAAGAATTGCCATATTAATAAGCAAAGAGACAAAATTCTTTTGTTTAGTACACTTACTGGTTCTTGCTTCTTACTGAGTATACAAGTACAGAGCTCTGCATTAATTCTCATAATCTTAGGACAAGTTATTTGAACATATCTTTTATTTGGATGACAAAATAGCATAAAATTCAGAAATTGTAGAAACCATACCTTTTATTACATTACTTGGCACTCAATATAAAGTAAAAGACTGATTTTCTACATAGAATCATATCCGATTTTGTGGTCAGCGGCGAAGGAACGCCGTTCAACTCACTGACAGCTGCCCACAAATGTTTCTCAGGCTCTGGCTTTTTGTCACCAACCCACTCCCTGCTTTAAAAAAAAACTAGCTTGCTCCCTTCCTGGCTTTTTCTCACCAGCCTGCTCTTAAAAAAAATTACGAGCCCACGACGAACCAGAAGTGCGCATGCGCAGAATGCTTCCGGTTCGTTGGCAGCAGTAGCGTTCTCTTCTTTTATGTTTGTAAAATAATAACTTGTTCCAGTACTCCCATTCTTTGAAATACTTTTTGGTTTTTAAAGTTTATTTTTATCATCTCCAGAATATCTCAATTAATTTCACTGGCCTGGTTTGTAAATATGAAAGTCCACATGCCCTCTGACAAATGTTGTGAATCGTTTTCATTTCTCAGATTCTTCTAGGACAGCAATGCATTATAAAACTCCAAAGCATGGTGACAAATTCAGAACCCAGTAATCATAATGGCAAGTTGGAATCACACATCCCAACATTTTCTCTTTCTAAAATTATGAATATATCGATGAGTAATTCATGGCCCAGATTTTACATTAAGAAAAGCGGCGAGGCCTGTTAGGAAGTAATAAATTAAATTTAAAATTAAAATTCAGAGTAGAGGGAGCATGATAGTTAGAATAAATACGTGGCTTGAGCAGTGGTGCATGAGGGAGGGATGTAAATTCCTGGGACATTGGAACTAGTTTTAGGGGAAGTGGGACCTGTACAAAAAGGACGGTCTGCACTTGGGCAGGACTGGAATTGATGTCCTGGGGGTAACATTCGCGAATGCAGTTCGGGAGTGTTTAAACTAATATGGCAGGGGGAGTGGGAACCTATGCAGCGAGACAGGGCGAAGTAACATGGAGTCAGAAACAGATGGTAGAAAGGTAAAAAGCAATAGTGGAAGGCCTAGTAAACATAGGCAAGAAACAAAAAGGGCCACACTACATCATAATTCTAAAGGACAAAGGATGTTTTAAAAAAAAAAAACAAGCCTAAAGGCTTTGTGTCTTAATGCAAGGAGTATCCGTAATAAGGTGGATGAATTAACTGTGCAAATAGATGTTAACAGATATGATATGATTGGGATTACAGAGACGTGGCTCCAGGATGATCAGGGCTGGGAACTCAATATCCAAGGGTATTCAACATTCAGGAAGGATAGAATAAAAGGAAAAGGAGGTGGGGTAGCATTGTTGGTTAAAGAGGAGATTAATGCAATAGTAAGCTTGGATGATGTGGAATCTATATGGGTAGAGCTGCAGAACACCAAAGGGCAAAAAACGTTCGTGGGAGTTGTGTACAGACCTCCACACAGTAGTAGTGATGTTGGGGAGGGCATCAAACAGGAAATTAGAGGTGCATGCAATAAAGGTGTAGCAGTTATCACGGGTGACTTTAATATGCATATAGATTGGGCAAACCAAACTGGAAGCAATACGGTGGAGGAGGATTTCCTGGAGTGCATAAGGGATGGTTTTCTCGACCAATATGTTGAGGAATCAACTAGGGGGGAGGCCACCTTAGACTGGGTGTTGTGTAATGAGAGAGGATTAATTAGCAATCTCGTTGTGTGAGGCCCCTTGGGTAAGAGTGACCATAATATGGTGGAATTCTACATTAGGATGGAGAATGAAACCATTAATTCAGAGACCATGGTCCAGAACTTAAAGAAGGGTAACTTTGAAGGTATGAGGCGTGAATTGGCTAGGATAGATTGGCGAATGATACTTAAGGGGTTGACAGTGGATGGGCAATGGCAGACATTTAGAGACCGCATGGATGAACTACAACAATTGTACATCCCTGTCTGGCGTAAAAATAAAAAAGGGAAGGTGGCTCAACCATGGCTATCAAAGGAAATCAGGGATAGTATTAAAGCCAAGGAAGTGGTATACAAATTGGCCAGAAATATCAGCGAACCCGGAGACTGGGAGAAATTTAGAACCCAGCAGAGGAGGACAAAGGGTTTGATTAGGGCAGGGAAAATAGAGTACGAGAGGAAGCTTGCAGAGGAAGTCCAGAACCAGGGCTCACAGTCTAAGGATAAGGGGTAAGCCATTTAGTACCGAGGTGAGGAGAAACTTCTTCACCCAGAGAGTGGTGAACCTGTGGAATTTTCTACCACAGAAAGTTGTTGAGGCCACTTCACTAAATATATTCAAAAAGGAGTTAGATGAAGTCCTTACTACTAGGAGGATCAAGGGGTATGGCGAGAAAGCAGGAATGGGGTACTGAAGTTGCATGTTCAGCCATGAACTCATTGAATGGCGGTGCAGGCTCGAAGGGCCGAATGGCCTACTCCTGCACCTATTTTCTATGTTTCTATGCAGATGCCAAAAGTTGCTGTCCGATTTACTTTGTTATAATGGTGATCAGTGTTGGCCTCGCCACTTTCCTTAATGCAAAATCTGGGCCATGAATTGCTCATTGATACATTCATAATTCATAATTTTAGAAAGAGAAAATGTTGGGATGTATGATTCCAACTTGCCATTATGATTACTGGGTTCTGAATTTGCCACCATGTTTTGGAGTTTTATAATGCATTGCTGTCCTAGAGGGATCTGAGAAATGTAAATGATTCACAACATTTGTCAGAGGGCATGTGGACTTTCATATTTACAAACCAGGCCAGTGAAATTAATTGAGATATTCTGGAGATGATAAAAGTAGATTTTAAAAACTAAAGTATTTCAAAGAATGGGAGTACTGGAACAAGTTATTATTTTACAAACATAAAATGAGAGAATGCTACTGCTGCCAACAAAGCAGAAACATTCAGCGCATGCGCACTTCTGGTTCGTCATGGGCTTGTAATTTTTTTTAAAAAGCCGGTAAGGGACCAGGCTGGTGAGAAAAAGCTAGGAGGGGAGCGGGCTGGTGAGAAAAAGGCAGGAAGAGAGTAGGCTTGTGAGAAAAAGACGGGAAGGGAGCAGGATTCTAAGAAAAAGTAGGGAAGTGAGCGGGCTCGTTTTTTTTTTAAAAGCTGAGAAGGGAGCAAGCTTGAACCGGCTAGGCAGCGGGCTGGTTAGCGTGCTTGTTTTTTTTTTAAAAAGCAGAAACTTCATGCTTCCAGTTGTTGGAATGTGCAGCGCGCTTCTGCGCAGTTTCCGGTCGTTGGCAGCAGTCACTCAGAAAAGGAAATCAAAATAGCAACTAATTAGCATTAGTTTTAAGGCACAACAAAATTTGCATCAGTTCCCATACCACTTAAAGAATATTGTGTTTTTGCAATATCTGAGAAGAGGCATTAGAAAGAATTATAAATCAACACTGAACTTGCCTTATTTCCTCTAATTTCAAAGGGGCGGAAACATTTTGAATAATTTACGTTAATAAAGAAGAGAGACACTGTTCATTTGAGTTTTCAGTTAGTGATAGCCATCATCTTTTATATCTAGTTTTGACTAGCTTTTTCCAACTGTGACAGTTTTTTTTCGTAATTTATATTTTTTTGCAGATCACAAATCAAGATTCTCCATTGTCATTTGGAATTTCACTTCAGAATTTAAGTCTTGAGGTACTATGGATTTAAGGCTTTTAATTCATTCCCCCTTAAGATCTATGTTTAGGTAATGCATTTGGGGAGGGCTAACAAGGCAAGGGAACATACAATAAATGGTAGGATACTGAGAAGTGTAGAGGAACAGAGGGACCTTGGAGTGCATGTCCACAGATCACTGAAGATAGCAAAGCAGGTGGTTAAGAAGGCATATGGGATACGTTCCTTTATTAGCCAAGGCATCGAATATAAAAGGTTACTGCTCAAGATAAAAGTTCACGGGGTTGGGGGTAATATATTAGCACGGATAAAGAATTGGCTAACTAACAGAAAACAGAGAGTCGGGATAAATGGTTAATTCTCGGGCTGGCAATCAGTAACTAGTGGGGTGCCGCAGGGATCAGTGCTGGGACCCCAACTATTTACAATCTATATTAACGACTTGGAAGAAAGGACTGAGTGTAACGTAGCCAAGTTTGCTAACGATACAAAGATGGGAGGAAAAGCAATATGTGAGGAGGACAGAAAAATCTGCAAAACGGCATAGGCTAAGTGAGTGGGTAAAAATTTGGCAGATGGAGTATAATGATGGAAAGTGTGAGGTTATGCACTTTGGCAGAAAAAAAATCAAAGAACAAGTTATTATTTAAATGGAGAAAAAATGCAAATTGCTGCAGTACAGCGGGACCTGGGGATACTTGTGCATGAAACACAAAAGGTTAGTATGCAGGTACAGCAAGTGATCAGGAAGGCCAATGGAATCTTGGCCTTTATTGCAAAGAGGATGGAGTATAAAAGCAGGGAAGTTTTGCTACGGTTATACAGGGTATTGGTGAGGCCACCTGGAATAGTGCGTGCAGTTTTGGTTTCCATATTTACGAAAAGATATACTTGCTTTGGAGACGGTTCAGAGAAGGTTCACGAGGTTGATTCCGGAGATGAGGGGGTTGACTTATGAGGAAAGGTTGAGTAGGTTGGGCCTCTACTCATTGGAATTCAGAAGAATGAGAGGTGATCTTATCGAAACGTATAAGATTATGAGGGGGCTTGATGAGGTGGATGCAGAGAGGATGTTTCCACTGACAGGGGAGACTAGAACTAGAGGGCATAGAATAAGGGGACTGCCTGTTTAAAACGGAGATGAGGAGAAATTTCTTCTCTCTGAGGGTTGTAAATCAGTGGAATTCGCTGCCTCAGAAAGCTGTGGAAGCTGGGACATTGAATAAATTTAAGACAGAAATAGACAGTTTCTTAAACGATAAGGGGTTATGAGAAGCGGGCAGGGAAGTGGACCTGAGTCCATGATCGGATCAACCATAATCGTATTGAATAGTTGAGCAGGCTCGAGGGGCTATATGGCCTACTCCTGCTCCTATTTCTTATGTTCTTATAAGAGCAGGGAGGTACACTAATTAGGCCACAGCTGGAGTACGGTGTACAGTTCTGGTCAGCACATTACAGGAAAGATGTGATTGCACTAGAGAGGGTACAGAGGAGATTTATGAGGATGTTGCCAGGTCTGGAGAATTTTAGCTTTGCGAAAGATTAGATAAGTTCGGCCTGTTTTCTTTGGAGCAGTGGGGCTGAGGGGGGATTTCATTGAGGTGTATGAAATTATGGATGTGTTTGCAACACATAAAGCTTTGACGGGTCTCCATAATCAGATGGCCCGATTTACTGATTGTTCACCGTGGAGGTTAAGACACACCCAGCAGTTTCTCTGTAATGCGCAATTAGAACCGCACTGCCAACGTAATCAGTGACTTTGCAAAGTGTAAGTCGAGCCATTCGGACAGCCGACTCAATACAGAACAGTGCTCACTCTCATCCCCCCAAACAAGTTACTGCCCCACTGCCCAAGTCCCTGACCTACTCCCCCGCCCCTCGGCATAGATGTGGCATTGTATGTGGGTCACATATTGTTAACAGGTTTATTGAGTACTAAGTGAATAGTGACAATGTCGTGATTTCCGGATTTTGTCCAGCCGTACCATCTGGATAACGTTCTCGCTCTCAACCCCCCTTTAGAACTGGATCGTGTTCTACCACCATCCTCACTGTGCTCTCCGTATTCTTTACCTCCCCACCGAGTTCCTAACCTCTCTGCCCCCCCCACCCCACCTCCCATATCTCCGATTATCGCTCTCTCTGTCCCTTCGATCCCCCTCTCTTTCCCCCTCCGATCTCCCCTCCCCCTCCGATCACCCCTCTCGATTTCCCCCCATCGCCCCCCCTCCGATCTTCCCCTCCCATCCCCAATCTCCTTCCCCCAACCACCCCACCTCCCCCCCCCGCTCTCTTCCCTCAACCCGGCCCCGATCTCTTTCTCCACCACCCCCCCCCTCACCCTTCCGATCTATCCTGTCCGCACCCCCCGCCCCCCGATCTCTCCTTCCCGATCTCTCCCCAACCCTCACTCTCTCCCCTTTCTCTTGAGCACTTGCTTTCCCCTTTCTCTCGAGCACTCGCTCCCCCCGCCCCCAGCGTGCGCGCACTCTCCCCTTTCTCTCGAGCGCGTTCTCTCCCTCTCTTCCCTGCCACCCCTCCTCCCCCCCCCCCCCCCGTCTCGCGTGCTCTGTCTCTCGCTCTCTCTGTCTCTCTCCTCCCCACTCACCCACCGCCCCCCCCCCCCCCGCTCTCTCGCGCTCTGTCTCTCCCTCCCTCTCTCCCTCTCCCTCTCCCTCCCTCTTTCCCATCCCTCGTTCCCCCACCCCTCGCTCACGCTCTTTCCTTCCTTCCTTCTCCCCCTTTGCGATCCAATCTTCTCTGGGGCCTTCTCCCATGGACCCAGTCAGAGACCTTTTCCTACAGAGCTGAGGAAAGCGTGGCTTGCACTGTACGGCAGCTGCAACTGAGGGGAACTGCGCATGTGCGGCCGGATCTTGATGGCAGCACGCATGCGCTGAAAGGGATGGGGTGTGCGGATGTCAAAAGAGGTGGGGCCGGGTGCGCACATGCACAGAAGGACACACAAATGTTCATGCAGAAATCACTGCGTAAAATTCTCAGATATAATGGATAGGAAGGACCTATTTCTAAAACAACGTAGGGCCAAAATTGCCCTCTTCAGAGGCGGTAATGGAACGGATAAGCCTCACAGATGGATGGGCCAACCCGTCCTAAATTGCCGCCAGGCTGGGAGCAGCAGGAATGGTTCTCCATGCCGCCCGTGCTCCCACCCGTCGGGCACACTCCGACCCCCTTCCGACTATCGTGAGGTTGGGGATGGAAATTAGCGATGCGTGCAATAAAAGTACAGCAGTTATCATGGGTGACTTTATTCTACATATAGATTGGGCTAACCAAACTGGTAGCAATACGGTGGAGGAGGATTTCCTGGAGTGTATAAGGGATGGTTTTCTCAACCAATATGTCGAGGAACCAACTAGAGAGCAGGCCATCCTAGACTAGGTCTTGTGTAATGAGAGAGGATTAATTAGCAATCTGGTCGTGCGTGGCCCTGTGGGGAAGAGTGACCATGATATGGTAGAATTCTTCATTAAGATGGCGAGTGACACAGTTACTTCAGAGACTATGGTCCTGAACTTAAAGAAAGGTAACTTCGAATGGTATGAGACGTGAATTGGTCCCTTAGAAGATGAGAAGGGGGATTTAATAATGGGAAATGTGGAAATGGCTGAGACCTGAAACAATTATTTTGCTTCGGTCTTCACAGTGGAAGACATAAAAACCATGCCAAAAACTGCTGGTCACGGGAATGTGGGAAGGGAGGACCTTGAGATAATCACCATCACTGGTGGGGGGTAGTGCTGGACTCAAGGTAGACAAGTCCCCTGGTCCAGATGAAATGCATCCCAGGGTATTAAGAGATGGTGGAAGTTATAGCAGATGCATTCATTATAATCTACCAAAATTCTCTGAACTCTGGGGAGGTACCAGCGGATTGGAAAACAGCTAATGTAACGCCTCTGTTTAAAAAAAGGGGGCAGACAAAAGGCAGGTAACTATAGGCCGGTTAGTTTAACATCTGTAGTGGGGAAAATACTTGAATCTATCATTAAGGAAGAAATAGCGGGACATCTAGATAGGAATAGTGCAATCAAGCAGACGCGACATGGATTCATGAAGGGGAAATCATGTTTAACGAATTTACTGGAATTCTTTGAGGATATAACGAGCATGGTGGATAGAGGTGTACCGATGGATGTGGTGTATTTAGATTTCCAAAAGGCATTCGATAAGGTGCCACACAAAAGGTTACTGCAGAAGATAAAGGTACGCGGAGTCAGAGGAAATGTATTAGCGTGGATCGAGAATTGGCTGGCTAACAGAAAGCAGAGAGTCGGGATAAATGCGTCCTTTTCGGGTTGGAAATCGGTGGTTAGTGGTGTGCCACAGGGATCGGTGCTGGGACCACAACTGTTTACAATATATATAGATGACCTGGAAGAGGGGACAGAGTGTAGTGTAACAAAATTTGCAGATGACACAAAGATTAGTGGGAAAGCTGGTTGTGTAGAGGACACAGAGAAGCTGCAAAGAGATTTAGATAGGTTAAGCGAATGGGCTGAGGTTTGGCAGATGGAATACAATGTCGGAAAATGTGAGGTCATCCACCTTGGGGGGGGTGGGGGGGGAGCGGTGGGGGGGGGGGGGGAGGGAGCGGTCGGGGGGGAGCGGGGGGGGGGAGCGGGGGGGGGGGGGGAGGGGGAGCGGGGGGGGGGGAGCGGTGTGGGGGGGGGGGGAAACAGTAAAAGGGAATATTATTTGAATGGGGAGAAATTACAACATGCTGCGGTGCAGAGGGACCTAGGAGTCCTTGTGCATGAAACTCTTTTTGGAGTTCACCTGCAAAAACATAAAACATTAAACCGTGCCACCCGACCTGGGTGACACACTAGACATTTACAAGGCCCTTTTTTCCTTTTTTTTTTGTGTTTTTCATTTTTTTGGGGTTTTTTTTGGGCGCTAAAATCAAATTTTTCCAGTGCCCCCTATAAAAGGGAAGGGGACACTAAAAGCACCGGCAATTAAAACAAATTAAACTTTAAAACGTAAAATCAAATTAAAATTTGTTTGCCGGGCGTGATGATGCACTCCAGTCCCTCCGGTGCCCACCTCTCGCGGAAGGCCGCGAGCGTACCGGTGGACACCGCGTGCTCCATCTCCAAGGACACCCTGGACCGGATGTAAGAGCGGAAGAGAGGCAGGCAGTCAGGTTGAACGACCCCCTCGACCGCCCGCTGCCTGGACCGGCTGATGGCACCCTTGGCCGTGCCCAGGAGCAGTCCTACGAGGAGGCCTTCGGACCTACCCGCTCCCCTCCGCACAGGGTGCCCAAAGATCAGGAGAGTGGGACTGAAGTGCAGCCAGAATTTCAGGAGCAGCCCCTTCAAATAATAAAACAGGGGCTGCAACCTTGTGCATTCCATAAAAACATGGAACACGGACTCTTCCAGACCGCAGAAATTGCAGGTGAACCGGCTTAAAAATTTGTTGCACGGCACTGCTCCGTGCACCACCCTCCAGGCCAAGTCCCCGATGAATAGTGGGAGGACCCCTGCGTAGAGTGCCCTCCATCGGGGACCCCCGCCTCCTCCGGACGGCAAGATGGTCCTTGTGCATGAATCCCAAAAAGTTAGTTTGCAGGTGCAGCAGGTAATCAGGAAGGCGAATGGAATGTTGGCCTTCATTGTGAGAAGGATGGAGTACAAAAGCAGGGAGATCCTGCTGCAACTGTACAGGGTATTGGTGAGGCCGCACCTGGAGTACTGCATGCAATTTTGGTCACCTTACTTAAGGAAGGATATACTGGCTTTGGAGGGGGTACAGAGACGATTCACTAGGCTGATTCTGGAGATGAGGGGGTTACCTTATGATGATAGATTGAGTAGACTGGGTCTTTACTCGTTGGAGTTCAGAAGGATGAGGGGTGATCTTAAATAAACATTTAAAATAATGAAAGGGATAGACAAGATAGAGGCAGAGAGGTTGTTTCCACTGGTCGGGGAGACTAGAACTAGTGGACACAGCTTCAAAATACGGGGGAGCCAATTTAAAACCGAGTTGAGAAGGAATTTCTTCTCCCAGAGGGTTGTGAATCTGTGGAATTCTCTGCCGAAGGAAGCAGTTGAGGCTAGCTCATTGAATGTATTCAAATCACAGATAGATAGATTGATTTTTAACCAACAAGGGAATTAAGGATTACGGGGAGAGGGCGGGTAATTGGAACTGAGTCCACGGCCAGATCAGCCATGATCTTGTTGAATGGCGGAGCAGGCTCGAGGGGCTAGATGGCCTACTCCTGTTCCTAATTCTTATGTTCTTATGTTGGCTAGGATAGACTGACGAATGATACTTAAAGGGTTGACGGTGGATAGACAATGGCAGACATTGAAAGATCACATGGATTAACTACAACAATTGTACATCCTTGTCTGGCGTAAAAATAAAACTGGGAAGGTGGCTCAACCGTGGCTTACAAGGGAAATTAGGAATAGTGTTAAATCCAAGGAAGAGGCATATAAATTGACCGAAAAATGCAGCAAACCTGAGAACTGAGAGAAATTTAGAATTCAGCAGATGAGGACAAAGGGTTTAATTAGGAGAGGGAAAATAGAATATGAGAGTAAGCTTGCAGGGAACATAAACACTGACTGCAAAAGCTTTTATAGATATGTGAAGAGAAAAAGATTAGTGAAGACAAATGTAGGTCCCCTATAGTCAGAATCCGGTGAAGTCATAATGGGAAACAAAGAAATGGCAGACTAATTGAACAAATACTTTGGTTCTGTCTTCATTAAGGAAGTCACAAATAACCTTCCGGAAATACTAGGGGAACGAGGGTCTAGCTAGAAGGAGGAGCTAAAGGAAATCCTTTATTAGTCAGGAAATTGTGTTCGGGAAATTGATGGGATTGAAGGCCGATAAATCCCCAGGGCCTGATAGTGTGCATCCAGAGTACTTAAGGAAGTGACCCAAGAAATAGTGGGTGCATTGGTGATCATTTTCCAACATTCTATAAACTCTGGATCAGTTACTGGAGCGTAGCTAATGTATCCCCACTTTTTAAAAAAGGAGGGAGAGAGAAAACGGGGAATTATAGACCGGTCAGCCTGTCACCGGTGGTGGGGAAAATGTTGGAATCAATTATTAAAGATGTAATAGCAGCGCATTTGGAAAGCAGTGACAGGATTGGTCCAAGTCAGCATGGATTTATGAATGGGAAATCATGCTTGAAAAATCTAGAATTTTTTGTGGATGTAACTAGTAGAGTGGACAAGGGGGAGCCAGTTGATGTGGTATATTTGGACTTTCAGAAGGCTTTCGACAAGGTCCCACACAAGAGATTAATGTGCAAAGTTAAAGCACATGGGATTGGGGGTAGTGTGCTGACATGGATTGAGAACTGGTTGTCAGACAGGAAGCAAAGAGTAGGAGTAAATGGGTACTTTTCAGAATGGCAGGCAGTGACTAGTGGGGTACCGCAAGGTTCTGTGCTGGGGCTCCAGCTGTTTACACTGTACATTAATGATTTAGATGAGGGGATTAAATGTAGTATCTTCAAATTTGCGGATGACACTAAGTTGGGTGGCAGTGTGAGCTGCGAGGAGGATGCTATGAGGCTGCAGAGCGACTTGGATAGGTTAGGTGAGTGGGCAAATGCATGGCAGATGAAGTATAATGTGGATAAATGTGAGGTTATCTACTTTGGTGGTAAAAACAGAGAGACAGACTATTATCTGAATGGTGGCAGATTAGGAAAAGGGGAGGTGCAATGAGACCTGGGTGTCATGGTACGACAGTCATTGAAGGTTGGCATGCAGGTACAGCAGGCGGTTAAGAAAGCAAATGGCATGTTGGCCTTCATAGCCAGGGGATTTGAGTACAGGGGCAGGGAGGTGTCGCTACAGTTGTCAAGGGCCTTGGTGAGGCCACACCTGGAGTATTGTGTACAGTTTTGGTCTCCTAACCTGAGGAAGGACATTCTTGCTATTGAGGGAGTGCAGCGCAGGTTCACCAGACTGATTCCCGGGATGACGGGACTGACCTATCAAGAAAGACTGGATCAACTGGGCTTGTATTCACTGGATTTCAGAAGAATGAGAGGCGACTTCATAGAAACGTTTAAAATTCTGACGGGTTTAGACAGGTTAGATGCAGGAAGAATGTTCCCAATGTTGGGGAAGTCCAGAACCAGGGGTCACAGTCTAAGGATAAGGGGTAAGCCATTTAGGACCGAGATGAGGAGAAACTTCTTCACCCAGAGAGTGGAATTCTTTACCACAGAAAGTTGTTGAGGCCAATTCACTAAATATATTCAAAAAGGAGTTAGATGAAGTCATTACAACTAGGGGGATCAAGGAGTATGGCGAGAAAGCAGGAATGGGGTACTGAAGTTGCATGTTCAGCCATGAACTCATTGAATGGAGTGCAGGCTAGAAGGGCCGAATGGCCTACTCCTGCACCTATTTTCTATGTTTCTATGAATAAACGAGTCCTTTTCAGAATGGCAGGCAGTGACTAATGGGGTACCGCAAGGTTCAGTGCTAGGACCCCAGCTATTTGCAATGTACATTAATGATTTAGACAAAGGAATTGAATGTAATATCTCCAAGTTTGCAGGTGACACTAAGCTGGGTAGCAGTGTGAGCTGTGAGACGGATGCTAAGGGGCTGCAGTGTGACTTGGACAGATTAGGTGAGTGGGCAAGTACATGGCAGATGCGGTATAATGTGGATAAATGTGAGGTTATCCACTTTGGTGGTAAAAACAGGAGGGCTGATTATTATCTGAATGGTGACAGATTGATAAAGGGGAAGGTGCAATGAGACCTGGATGTCATGGTACATCAGTCATTGAAGATTGGCATAAAGGTGCAGTAGGCGTTGAAGAAGGCAAATGGCATGTTGGCCTTCATAGTGAGAGGCTTTGAGTATAGGAGCAGGGAGGTCTTCCTACAGTTCTACAGGGCTTTGGTGAGGCCACACCAAATATTGTGTACAGTTTTGGTCTCCTGATCTGAGGAAGAACATTCTTGCTATTAAGGGAGTGCAGCGAAGGTTCACCAGACTAATTCCCGGGATGGCAGGACTGACATATGAAGAAAGACTGGTTCGACTGGGTTTGTATTCAATGGAATTTAGAAGAATGAGAGGGGATCTCATAGAAACATATAAAATTCTGTCGGGATTGGACAGATTAGATGCAGGAAGAATGTTCTTGATGATGGGGAAGTCCAGAACCAGGGGTCACGGTCTAAGGATAAGGGGTAAGCCATTTAGGACCGAGATGAGGAGAAACTTCTTCACTCAGAGTTGTGGGCATGTGGAATTATCTGCCACAGAATGTTGGGGCCAATTCGTTAGATATATTCAAAAGGGAGTTAGATGTGGCCCTCACGGCTAAAGGGATCAAGGGGTATGACGAGAAAGCAGGAATGGGGTACTGAAATGCATGATCAGCAATGATTGTATTGAATGGTGGTGCAGGCTCGAAGGGTCGAATGGCCTACTCCTGCACCTATTTTCTATGTTTCTATGACTAGCGGTGACCCCCTTTCCACCCTTTGAAGGAAATTGCCCCGTGGGAGATTTCCCAGTGGGAGCGCTGCCTATCGGTGCCACTGACCACTTTCCCCTGCGGGAAGCTGCGTGTAGCTGGGCAACATGTCAGAGGTCGGCCCGACAGTGGTGGCCATGGGTTCAGCTGGGCCGCCAACAAGCAGCCCTGCACCCCCTCTTGCATACCGGGCCGCTGGCCTGGCCGAAACCCTCCCTGACGGCCCAGTGGGCCTAACTAAACTCAATGTAGAGTTCACAGCGGCCTTACCCTTTAACTGAAGGACGTTGTGACGAGGCTCTGATGAATTGTAGCGTTGGCCACCCTGCTCCAATGGCACACTGTCCCGACCGGAAATCGAAAACGAAGCGGTGAATATCGGTCCAATCTCTGCCCCATGGATTGGGGCGGAGAAAAACCTAACTAATCGGTGAGTGTGTCTACTTTTTGGTTGGGGAGCAATTTGGCCCCCTTGTCTTTCGCAGCCATCTTTTGTTAATTACATGTCTATCAAAAATGGAGTTTTAGGATTAAAAAAAAAATATTTGTACAAGTCTGTTTTCCCTTTCACTTTGGCATGACATGAAGTAATTAAAAAATTAATAGCAGGAAAAGGGGAATATTTTTTTTTAAATGTTCTCATTTTCCACTCTCCATCACTCTCATTTGTTTTGTTCTTTTATGCCAGACATAATTCCTCAACTGAGGGGACAGGCAGGTAAATTGATTTCATGCTTCTATGTATGATGCTCAGAATGGAGATCTGGTCATGAGATTGAGTCAGAGACAGGAGAAACTTTAATGTGGAACAAGGAAATGGCAGAAACATTAAATTAATACTTTGTATCTGTCTTCACGGTAGAAGACACAAAAAACATTCCAGAAATTGTGTGGAACCAAGAATGAGGAACTTAAAGAAATAGTACCAGAGAATTTAATGGGATTAAAAGCTACCGAATTCCATGGACCTGATGGCCTACATCCTAGGGTTTTAAAAGGAGTGGCTACAGAGATGGTGGATGCATTGGTTTTGATTTTCCAGGATTTTCGAGATTTTAGAATGGTCTCCACAGATTGGAAGGTAGCAAATGTAACCACGCTATTCAAGAAAGGAGGGACTGAGAAAATAGGGAAAATAGCTTGACATCAGGAAAATGCTAGAATCTATTGTTGGGGACTTGGTAACAGGGCACTTAGAAATTCATAATATGATCAGGCAGAGTCAACATGGTTTTATAAAAGGGAAATAGTATTTGACAAATCTTAGTTTTTTGAGTTTGTAACTAGCAGGGTAGATAGGGGGAACTAGTGGATGTCATGTATTTGGATTTTCAAAAAGCATTCAATAAGGTGCCACACAAGAGGTTATTACACAAAATTAGGGCTCATGGGATTGGGAGTAATGTATTAGCATCAACTGAGAATTGGTTAACGGACAAAAAACAGAGTAGGAAAAAATGGGTAATTAAAAAAAAAACATTCTTTGAAGGGATGTAGGTGTCGCTGGCAAAGCCAGCATATATTGCACATGGTTGGCAGGCTGCAACTAGTGGAGCAATGTTCCTGTAAACTGTTTTGTCTGCGCAGCCTGTTTCTTTTACTGCACAGTCCCTTTAAATTTCTGCGCATGTGAGGTACTTAGAATGGACAAGCCGGTGAGCGGCCTGCACGGGATCTTTCCCGTTGCTTTACGGCTGCGCAACTTCGAGGGAATATTGTAGTGGGGTACAGTGAGGTTCAGCTCTTGGGCCTCAACTATCTACAATCTATATCAATGACTTAGATGAGGGGACGGAGTATAATGTATCCAGGGTTGTTGACAATATGAAGCTAGGTGGAAAGTAAGCTATGAGAAGGACGCAAAGAAATTGCAAAGGGATATAGACAGGTTAAGTGAGTGGGCAAGAACATGCCAGATGGAATGGAATGTAGAGAAATGTGAAGTTATACACTTTGGTCGGAAAAATAGAAAAGCAGAATATTTTTTAGAAGTTGAAAGACTGGAAAATGTTGGTATTTAGAGAGACCTGGATGTCCTTTTTTACACGAATTACTGAAAGTTAACATGCAGGAACAGCAATCCATTGCGAAAGCAAATGGTAGCCTTTATTGCAAAGTGATTGTAGTACAAGAGTAAAGAAGTATTGCAATTATTTAGGGCCTTGCTGGAACCACAACTGGAGTACTGCATAATGTTTGGTGTCATTAAGAAATGAAGGTAAAACTTTCCTTGGAGGGAGTGCCACAAAGGTTTGCTGAATTGATTCCTGGGATGAGTAGTTTGTCCTATGAGGAGAGATTGAGTAGCCTCGGCCTATATTCCCGAGAGTTTTGAAAAATTAGAGGTGATCTCATTGAAACATATTAAATTCTTAAGAGGCTTGACAAGGTAGAGGCTGGGAGGATATTTCCCCTGGCTGGGATATCCAGAACTCTGGTCACATTCTTGGAATAAGGGGTTAATAAGAGGCTGTGGATGTTCAATTGTTGAGTATAGTCAAGGCAGGGATTGAATATGTTTGGGTATTGAGGGAATCAAGGGATATAGGGATAGTGGGGGAAGGTGGAGTTGAGGTAGATGATCAACAATGATCTTATTGAATGGCAGAGCAGGCTCGATGGACCAGATGGCCTACTCCTATTTCTTGTGTTATATTCTAAAGCCATTCTCATTGGCTCCAACCATAATCTTTTGGTCCTGTAAAACTCAGGATGAGCAACCCTGTCGTATCGTTCTGAATGCTTCGAGTTGACACCAGTTGGTTTCAGTGGGATTGTAAAATGTTATTGTAAAAACAGTTTAATGCATTCAGTATTTAAACTGTAGTTTACAGAATGGAAACTAGAAATATATTACCTGCATTCATGCTGGGTAGAGCTCGTACCTTGTCCTCTCGGGGCTCATCCCGTGGATTCTGCTTTCTGCAAACTTCTTCACTTCCACAGTGTTAGCTGTGGCTCAGTTGGTAGCATACTCTCCTCTGAGTCAGAAGACTGTGGGTTCAAGTCCCACTCCAGGGACTTGAGTGCAAAAAAGTTAGGCTCCAGTGCAGTGCTGAGGGAGTGCTGCATTGTCTGAGGGTGCCGTCTTTCAGATGAGACATTAAACTGAGGCCCCGTCTGCCCCCTCAGGTGGACGTAAAAGATCCCATGGCACTGTTTCCAAGAAGAGCAGGGGAGCTCTCCCCAGTGTCCTGGCCAATATTTATTCCTCAATCAACATCACTAAAACAGATTATCTGGTCATTATCACATTGCTGTTTGTGGAAGCTTGCTGTACAAAATTGGCTGCCAGGTCTCCCACATTACAACAGTGACTACACTCTAAAAGTACATCATTGGCTCTAAAGCGCTTTGAGATGTCCGATGGTCATGAAAGACGCTATCTAAATGCAAGTCTTTTATTTTCTTTCTTCAAACTACACAAGGCATTCGGCTCCTGCCAGAATTATATCCACCCAGACAAACCTAGTTTGCGCTTTTGAGGGGATTCTCTACCCTGAACGTGTGTTCCAGTTATATATTTATACACTATTAGCTGAAGATCATGTGGTATGCTGACTTAACTTCATCAATTCTGATGCGGTGATCAGGACTAACAATGTTTCATCCAATTTGATGAAAAGGGCAGACCTAACCTCATTACCTTTGATGGGGTTATTAGGCTGATCATAATACACTGTTCCGGACAATGGCAAGACACTTGAGGGCTGAAATTGCCCCTTTGCGCAGTGCCAATTAGCACCACCGGCCGGTGCTACCTGTGCGCTAATGAGTTAGCACGCGGGCACGGCGGCCACATCAACTGGCAAGGATTTGCCCACTTCTTCGCCTATGGTGCTACGACTTTGCGCTCTGCTCCGGGGTCGCATGTGATGCTTCTCTGTGCATGGCGATGACGAGGTCATTGCCATGGGCATCGTCTTGTGACCGGCCCGGAAGCTTAAATTACCGTGCGCCCCTTCAACTAAGGCTTGCTGATGCCAACGACAGCTTTTGCTGTTGGTTTGAAGTTGTCAGGCTGCAGTGACAGCAAGATTATTTTTTGTAAATTAAATTATTTTGTGCGCTGGTCAAAAATTATTTTTTGTCGGACAAACTTTTGGACACTTTGAAATGATTTCATTTTTTGGTTCTGCTGCAGCTAACGTTGGTTGCTTGGCCTCAGTTTCCTTTGGCTTCCTACTCTCCGCCTGCTTCAGTCAGCTACATTTGCATAGCAGAACATTTTGTGCAAATCATGGGCTCAGTGCTGGCAGTGGACCACCTCCTGCATCTTCACCATCTGCGGATTCAGAGAAGACAAATGAATCGTGATTTAGCCAGTCAGAGGCATTGGGAGAGGGAAAGAGAAAGGCTGGCATTGGGGAGGCAACTGCAGAGAACCATTGAGAGGACCGTGCTCCGAGGATCAGGGAGAGGAACAGACCGAGGCAGATAGAAAGGTGCAGGGAGAGGCTAAGGGAGAAAGAGCAGCAGGCAGAGGCTCAGTAGCAGGATGATGTGCAGGGAGAGCAACAGCAAGACCAACATCAGGAGGTCCATGAGGATGTGGGCAGAAAAACGACGATTACAAAGACGTGCGAACAGAAGGTCGTACGCACCCAGGGTGTTTCGCCAACAGTTTCCGTACATCCACTTCTCTGAGGAGCAGTGTGTCTGAAGGCTGCAATTTACAAAAGATGTGGTGATGGAGCTGTGCCATCTGCTGCAGCAAGACCTTGAGCCACAAACAAGGGCGAGGACGGCTCTCCGTGGCAGTGAAAGTCACCATCGCCCTCAATTTTTATGTCAATGGATCTTTCCAGGGAGCCACAACAGACATCTCCCAGTATGCAGCCCATTGTTCCATTTGTGACATCACAGATGCTCTGTACAGAAAGAGGATGAAATACATCTCATTCCCCATGACGAGACAGAAGCAGCTGGAGCGATCAACTGGCTTTGTCATGGTGTGCTTCGCCATGGTGCAGGGTGCCATAGACAGCACACACGTCACCATGACGGCTCCGCACCAGAATCCTGAGGTCTTTTGAAACCGAAAAGGATACCACTCACTCGATGTCCAGTTGGTGTGCAGCCACAGATGCACAATAATGCCCGTTGATGCCCGCTATCCTGGCAGCAGCCACAATGCCATCATTCTGCGCCAGGCCATCTGGGCTGGCTCGGTGACAGCTGTAGATAGTTGCAATGACGGAGTGGCAGTGGTGGGATCAGGTTCCTGCTCCACTAACCCAGTGTCACTCCCCTGGGGCAGCACTGCAGCCATCGCATCAATCTGATGGACCACAGATTGCTGGCCTGCTGCGGCACCGTGTGGATCCCGGTGGACTGTGATGGACTCGGCGGCAATGGCAGCAGTCAGGGCTTGCGTGGTATCATGCAGAGACTGCATGAGAGCAGTCTGAGCATCCATTAGAGCAACCATTGACGTTGGGTTGCTTTCACCTGACCCCCAATAGAAGCTGTCACATTGCCCATGAGACACCGCAAGGTCTTGATCTGCACTGTCTGTCTGGGAGTCCACCATCATCTGCACACTGGCAATGATGGGCTCCATGGTGTGCACAGAGCTGTATGCAATGCGGGAGGCGTACTCCTCCATGCTCCTCACCACTTGCGACAGATTCTTGGGCACCCTTGCCATTGCTCCTATCATTTCTGAGTGCAAGGCCTTTGTTCAAACGCCTCCCCAACAAGGTCCTCATCTGAGTCCTGTGGAGCAGAACTTGTGTGTGAACTCGCCCTTCGGGGAGCTGACTCCTGAACTTGCCTTACCCTTTGACCCTGCTGCAGGCTGCTAGGCCCCGGTGCATCACCCAGTCCAGACCCCTCTCCTAAGCTCAGCTGCCGCGACTGCATACTCTCAGTATCTGGATAAATCTACATTTAGAAAGGCAAGGATTAATTAGGGACACTCAGCACGGATTTATTAAGGGAAGATCGTGTTTGACTAATCTGTTTGAATTTTTCAAGGAGGTAACCAGGAGAGTCGATGAGGGTAGTGCATACGATGTAGTTTATATGGACTTTAGCAAAGCTTTTGATAAGGTCCCACATGGTAGACTGGTCACAAAGGCTAAAGCTCATGGGATCCAGGGCAAAGTGGGAAGTTGGATCCAAAATTGGCTTAGAGGTAGGAAGCAAAGGGTAATGGTTGATAGATGTTTTTGTGACTGGAAGGATGTTTCCAGTGGGGTTCCGCAGTGCTCCGTACTGGATCCCTTGCCTTTTGTGGTATACATCAATGATCTAGATTTGAATATAGGGAGTATGATTAAGAAGTTTGCAGATGACACTAAAATTGGCTGTGTTTGATAACGAAGAGGAAAGTCATGGACTGCAGGAGAATATAGAAACATAGAAATTCACAACGCGGAAGGAGGCCATTTCGACCCATTGTGTCTACGCTGGCCGACAAAGAGCCACACGGTGCTCGGTCAGCATCCCTGAAGGTTGCATATAAACCTATGAACAATGGCGGAAAGGTAAAGAGCACTCCACCCCAACTGGAGCCATGTGATTTCCTGGGCGAGGCAAAAACTAGATTAAAAACCCAGGCCAATTGGGGGAAAAAAAATCTGGAAAAATTCCTCTCCAACCCATCCAGGTGATCGAAACTAGTCCAAGAGATCACCCTGGCTGTACTTGATATCCTGCATTACTTACCATCATATCTGCACCAGCCAACAAGTGGTTATCCAGTCTATCCTGCTTACCAGCTCTAGGTCTGTAACCCTGCAGGTTATGGCACTTCAAGTGCCCATCCAAGAAGAATTTTGCATCCACCACATTTCCAGGCAGTGAGTTCCAGACCCCCATAATTCTCTGTGTAAAGAAGCTTCCCCTCAAATCCCCTCTGAACCTTCCACCAACCACCTTTTAACGATGCCCCCTCGTAAATTAACCCCTCCACCAAGGGAAATAGGCCCTTGCTATCCACTGTATCCAGGCCCCTCAAAATTTTATACACCTCAATGAGGTCTCCGCTCAGCCTCCTCTGTTCCAATGAGACCAAACCCAGCCTATCCAATCTGTCCTCAATGGCTAAGATTCTCCATTCCAGGCAACATCCGAGTAAATCTCCTGCACCCTCTCGAGTGCAATCACGTCCTTCCTATAATACGGCGACCAGAACTGCACGCAGTATTCCAGCTGTGGCTTAACCAGTGTATTATACAATTTAAGCATAACCTCCCTGCTCTTGTATTCTATGCCTCGACCAATCCGTGTGCCTTCTTAATCACCTTATCCATCTCGCCTGCTACTTTCAGGGATCTGTGGACAAGCACTCCAAGGTCCCTTTGTTCATCTACACTTCTAAGTGGCCTACCGTTTAATGTGTATACCCTTTCCTTAATAGCCCTCCCCAAGTGCATTACCTCACACTTCTCCAAATTAAATTCCATTTGCCACTGTTCTGCCCACCTGACCAGTAGATTAATAGACAGAGAAGGGGGGTAAATAGTCACTATGCGACTTGTCATTAGATGCAATTATTTAACATGAAGCCTATGTCGTGGGTTAGCAAACATCTGTTGTAATTACTTTCAACTTCTCCTGGCTATAAAGAAATCAAGATGCCACCAGATCTGAAGGGACAGATCAGAAATTTGGCTTACAAGGTCCACTAGCTAGATAGTGTAATTAAAGTGATAAATTTACCTTCACAAAACCCATAATAAATGTGGACATGTGAATTTATAATGGGGACAAAACAGGAAATCAAATGACACAGACCAGGAGTGCATGGATATAATTTCTTAAACATAGAAACATAATGAGATATAGATATATTTATTTGGGCTTTGTGTGTAAAGTTGCTTTTCTTTAAAACCTAAAGCTTCCAGTCATAACTAAGGTATCTCGTGCCACATTTTGGTGTTGATACCATAAAACCGGTTTGACTCTTGGAATAAAAACTGGACATGCATTTCTGAATAAATGTCGTTCACAAGTTTGATGAAAATAGCTGTTGTGCAAATATTTATTATAATGTTACCTTTCATGTAAACTCTTTTAAATATATACATTTACATTACAGACAACAGACGAAAGATGGAATCCATGCTTGCATGATCAATGTGAGCATGTCTTCAATAAGGTATGCTGAGTCTCTGAATATATTTAATGCTGAGATAGATAGATTTTTGGGGTCTAGGGAAATCAAGGGATATGGCGATCTGATGGGAAAGTGGAGCTGAGGTCGATGATCAGCCATGATCTTATTAAATGGCGGAGCAGGCTCAAGGGGCCGTATGGCCTACTCCTGCTCCTATTTCTCATGATTGTAAGGTAAAAGTAGTTATAGTTTGTAGCACAAGCACAAAATAATTTGAATTTAGTATATGACGGTTCTGAACTAATTGCTTGCATTTATTTTTTTTACTTTTAGCTTGTTCGATTAGACTACCTCTGTGCATATTGGAATGTTAACACCAAAATGTATTCTAATAGCAGTCAGATTGAGACCTTGGTAAGTTGACTTTATATGGTAAATATTCAGATTCAATGCTGCTGCTGCTGAGCCTTGCCTCCTCCCTCCCCCTTCCCCATATATTGGGAGTTTGTGTGTGAGCAGCTCCATGATTTTGCATCTATTAATTTGAATGAACAAGATACTAGTGGTGGCAGATTTTCTGATATCATAGAATGATACAGCACAGAAGGAGCCCATTTGGCCCACTGTGCCTGTACCGGCTCTTTGCAAGAGCTATCCAATTACACTCAAGCCCCTGCCTTTTTCCCCATAGCCCTGCAAAGTTTTCCCCTTCAAGTATTTATCTAGTTTCCTTTTGAAGGTTACTATTGAAACTGCTTCTACCACCCTTTCAGGCAGTGTATTCTAGATCATCATAACTTGTTGTATTTAAAAAAAAATCTCGCGTCGCCTTTTGGTCTTTTGCCAATTACCTTAAATCTATGTCCTCTGCCCCTGGGAACAGTTTCTCCTTATTTTCTCTCTCAAAACAGTTCAGAATTTAACACTTCGATTAAATTTCCTCTTAACCTTCTCTGCTCTAAGAACAATCCCAACCCCTCTTGTGTCTCCACGTAACTGAAGCCCTGCATCCCTGGTACCATTGTAGCAAATCTCCTCTGCAACCTATCTGCGGCCTTCCTAAAGTGAGGTGCCCAGAATTGGACAAGATTGGACAGAATATGTCCTCCAATCTTCTCTGTCCTAAAGTGCAACGGAACAATACATTTTGAACGTGTAAATTAATTATTTTTCAAAGACCTTTAATATTCAGAGAAGCATCATGTTGTTAGCTGCATTTAAATATATATGCAAATTATTTTCCTATTAAATTTGCGCAACAATTAAGCAAGCGTGATACTGGTCCCTTTACAGAATTGCCGAGCATTTTTTAAATTTCCTCAATGTTCAAGCAACTGGGAACTATAGCCTCCGAGAACCTCCCTATATATTGGGATAATCCTTGTGACTTCTGATTACAATGCCAGTATTGAGTTGATTTTGAAAGCAATCTTATGTTGCTAGGGATGGGCAATAAACTTTGGCCCTGCCTGCGACGCCCACATCCCATGAACGAATAAACAAAAAGTTACGTCTACTGAGAAATAAATTCAGACTAATCAAATATATTTCAGTGAAGATACTTATTAGTTGACACTTGATACGATCCGGTTGAAAGGACCGTTTACTAACTCACTTAGCCTCCTAAACTTTTAAATATTTTTATCCTGATAAAACTGTTGCTGGATATTGCTGTGTAAATTTAAAATTATCTTTCAGGAACACTTGAAGGATGGAGTTTCAACAAGCAACTTTATTCCAGAGGAATATCAGTTCAGTAAGTTGCACACTCTTGCATTTGTGCAATGCCTTGTATGTAGCAAATATTCCAAAGCACTATGGTCACACAAGTAGCTTCCAAAGGGATCCTATTTTTTAGTCATTAGTTGACTTACTAGTCTTTCAGGTAAATATATAAATATGTGTATCGAAAGTATATACATTAAATTTGGAAAATGGGGCACAGGTTCTTCCTGAAAAGAAGTCAAAATAGCTGCTTGCATAAGATGTAAAGAACAAGTTGGTTTGGCCCGTGTCGGAATCCACGACCGAAGAAGGAACAGGGAGAAGGTTCTGCTAAGAGAGTAAGAGGAGCTAAAGTAAAAAGCAGGACCTTGTGGGGAGCAATCTCAGGATTATTACTCGAGCAATGAATAATTTTGCATAGGAACAAACAGATCAGGGAAGTAAATATGTGGTGTGGAAAGAGGGATTCCATTTTGTGGAACATTGGCACCAGTACTGGGATAGAAAGGTGCTGTACTGCTGGTGCAGTCTGTATGTGAACCGGGCTGGAACCAAGTCCTAGTGGAAAGGATAAATAGCAAGGATTTTAAACCAGGGAAAATACTGTAAAAATAAGAAAAAAGGATGAAAGCAAAGTCTAGATCATAAATAATGTTAAAGATAATATAAATATTTAAAATTCAGAAAGAAATATAGGAAAGAATAATAAAATAACTAATAAAAATACAGCAGGAGTGATGAAAAATAAGAAGTGTGAACAGTTAGCATGAAGAAAAACAGCATCTGGGGAAAAGGGCTGGGTAGGTTCTGTTGCCCAAATACGAGTGCGATACACAAATACATGTAGTGTAAGGAATAAACTAAGCAAATTAGAAGCACAAATTCAACTTAAAGAGCATGATGTAGTGTTCATCACAGAGACCTGGCTACAAGCTGGGCATGACTTGGAGATAAATATTCCAGGTTATAAGGTCTTTAGAAAGGGCAAGGAAATTGGAAAAGGAGTAGAAATAGAAAAATTGATAAAATATACTACTACAGCATAAGAAAAAAGGGTTATTAGTAAGGGTGAGCTGGCAGTAGAAACTCTGGGAAGAATTTGATAAATAGAAAAAGCTACAAGACTTTGGTAGGAGTTGTCTACAGACCTCCTGATGGCAATGATGAAGTAGCGGGATGCATAAGAACATAAGAACATGGAACAGGAGTAGGCCATCTAGCCCCTCGAGCCTGCTCCGCTATTCAACAAGATCATGGCTGATCTGGCCGTGGACTCAGCTCCCCTTACCCGCCCGCTCCCCGTAACCCTTAATTCCCTTATTGGTTAAAAATCTATCTATCTGTGATTTGAATACATTCAATGAGCTAGCCTCAACTGCTTCCTTGGACAGAGAATTCCACAGATTCACAACCCTCTGGGAGAAGAAATTCCTTCTCAACTCGGTTTTAAATTGGCTCCCCCGTATTTTGAGGCTGTGCCCCCTAGTTCTAGTCTCCCCGACCAGTGGAAACAACCTCTCTGCCTCTATCTTGTCTATCCCTTTCATTATTTTAAATCTTTCTATAAGATCACCTCTCATCCTTCTGAACTCCAACGAGTAAAGACCCAGTCTACTCAATCTATCATCATAAGGTAACCCCCTCATCTCTGGAATCAGCCTAGTGAATCATCTCTGCACCCCCTCCAAAGCTAGTATATCCTTCCTTAAGTAAGGTGACCAAAACTGCACGCAGTACTCCAGGTGCGGCCTCACCAATACCCTATACAGTTGCAGCAGGACCTCCCTGCTTTTGTACTCCATCCCTCTCGCAATGAAGGCCAACATTCCATTCGCTTTACTGATTGCCTGCTTCACCTGTAAACTATCCTTCTGTCATTCATGCACAAGGACAGCGCCCAGCTCGCGACTTTCCGTCTTCAGACCCTGCAGAGATACCTTTACGTCGAGCCCCCTCCTAGGTGGTGTGCTCTGGTGAGGTATTTCTTCCGCCAGCAGCGCGACCTCAATTATGACACGCAGCTCCTGTTTGTGAACTTGGGGGGTGCCAGGACCGCCCTCCGGGAGCTGCCTGTCTTTTACAGGGAACTCATCAGGGTCTGGAACAAAGTCTCCACCAAGCGCAGCTCTCCGCCGGCTGGAGTGGCGGCCGTCCTGCAGGAGCCGCTGCTCGGGAATCCGTACCTCCACGGCCGAGGTTTCATGTGGCGGTCGGAAGAGAGGGCTGTGGCTGGTGAGGTGACCAGGGTCAGGGACCTGCTCGATGGCGGAGGAGCGGGCTGGATGGCGCCAGACACGCTGGCGCGGCGCCTAAACTCTGCCAACGTCCGCCACGCGGCCGATGCCATCGAGTCGCTAAAAATAGCTCTGGGCCCTGACTCCGTTAGGTGCATCGAGGAGGCTCAAGCACGTGGGGAGATCCCGTCCGAACTGACCCCCGTCCGGACGGAATTCCTCATCGGCGCCAAACCCCGGAACCTCCCTCGGGGGCCGGCGCCTCACAACTTGAGCCGCCTCGGGGAAATCCCCTCCGTGCCTTTCAGTTCCGCGCGGAGGGGTTTCCTGTACGGGCTGCTCCTGCACACCCTCAACTTTGCCATCCTCGCCGGCCGTCCGGACACGCCATGGCGTACCATCTTGCCGTCCGGAGGAGGCGGGGGTCCCCGATGGAGGGCACTCTACGCAGGGGGCCTCCCACTATTCATCGGGGACTTGGCCTGGAGGGTGGTGCACGGAGCAGTGCCGTGCAACAAATTTTTAAGCCGGTTCACGGACTCCCAGGCCGCCTGCAATTTCTGCGGTCTGGAGGAGTCCGTGTTCCATGTTTTTATTGAGTGTACGAGGTTGCAGCCCCTGTTCCATTATTTGAAGGGGCTGCTCCTGAAATTCTGGCTGCACTTCAGTCCCACCCTCCTGATCTTTGGGCACCCTGTGCGGAGGGGAGCGGGTAGGTCCGAAGGCCTCCTCGTAGGACTGCTCCTGGGCACGGCCAAGGGTGCCATCAGCCGGTCCAGGCAGCGGGCGGTCGAGGGGGTCGTTCAACCTGACTGCCTGCCTCTCTTCCGCTCTTACATCCGGTCCAGGGTGTCCTTGGAGATGGAGCACGCGGTGTCCACCGGTATGCTCGCGGCCTTCCGCGAGAGGTGGGCACCGGAGGGACTGGAGTGCATCATCACGCCCGGCAACCAAATTTTAATTTGATTTTACGTTTTAAAGTTTAATTTGTTTTAATTGCCGGTGCTTTTAGTGTCCCCTTCCCTTTTATAGGGGGCACCGGAGAAATTGTGATTTTAGTGCCCAAAAAAAAAAGAAAGAAAAAAAAGGGCCTTGTAAATGTCTGGTGTGTCACCCAGGTCGGGTGGCACAGTTTAATGTTTATGTTTTGCAGGTAGACTCTAAAAGAGTTTCATGCACAAGGACTCCTAGGTCCCTCTGCACCGCAGCATGTTGTAATTTCTCCCCATTCAAAAAATATTCCCTTTTACTGTTTTTTTTTCCCCAAGGTGGATGACCTCACATTTTCTGACATTGTATTCCATCTGCCAAACCTTAGCCCATTCGCTTAACCTATCTAAATCTCTTTGCAGTCTCTCTGTGTCCTCTACACAACCTGCTTTCCCTCTAATCTTTGTGCCATCTGCAAATTTTGTTACACTACACTCTGTCCCCTCTTTCAGGTCATCTATGTATATTGTAAAGAGTTGTGGTCCCAGCACCGATCCCTGTGGCACACCACTGACCACCGATTTCCAACCCGAAAAGGACCCATTTATCCCGACTCTCTGCTTTCTGTTAGCCAGCCAATTCTCTATCCATGCTAATACATTTCCTCTGACTCCGCGTACCTTTATCTTCTGCAGTAACCTTTTGTGTGGCACCTTATCGAATGCCTTTTGGAAATCTAAATACATCACATCCATCGGTACACCTCTATCCACCATGCTCGTTATATCCTCAAAGAATTCCAGTAAATTAGTTAAACACGATTTCCCCTTCATGAATCCATATTGCGTCTGCTTGATTGCACTATTCATATCTAGATGTCCCACTATTTCTTCCTTAATGATAGCTTCAAGTATTTTCTCCACTACAGATGTTAAACTAACTGGCTTATAGTTACCTGCCTTTTGTCTGCCCCCTTTTTTTAAACAGGCGTTACATTAGCTGCTTTCCAATCCACTGGTACCTCCCCAGAGTCCAGAGAATTTTGATAGATTATAACAAATGCATCTGCTATAACTTCCGCCATCTCTTTTAATACCCTGGGATGCATTTCATCAGGACCAGGGGACTTGTCTACCTTGAGTCCCATTAGCCTGTCCAGCACTACCCCCCTAGTGATAGTGATTATCTCAAGGTCCTCCCTTCCCACATTCCCGCAGCAACATTCAGCATGCATTGTTGAAAAATGAAAATGTCTAAGTATCACAGTTTGCAAGGCCATTATCACTTTTTCTCGTATAAAACTAAAAGAAGGAACTTCATTGTCAATAACCAAATCTCTTTGGGACTAATGCTTGACATAATGTTTATAGATACCTTGCTATGAACAACACTGGAAACAATTTTCTCTTTGCCTCGAGACTAATTTGAGGTTCTTCAGAGACTAATCTCTTTGTGAAGAGCCAATACTTGCACATGCTTAGTTTCCTGATGGCAGCCACCTTCATCATCCCAAAACTGTGATTTCTATAGTTGATCCTTCTCTCAGATTCTGTTTGAGTCAATGGAGATAAAATAAAATTCTACACTGGATCTGAAATGAGGTTTTGCAGGTTGACTCTCTACAAACACGGCCGCCTCAGTTTGCACAGAAGCATTTATGGATGGGTGACTGCCTACATTGATAAATGATGAGGCCACCTGCCACTTCAACTGAATTGAATTATGACTGATACAATTGGCCCTACAATATTATCAGACTATGACGTGGGCTAGGCTGATATGGCTCCAGGCAGACTACATGTGGTGTAACCCATTCTTGGTCAATACATAATTAGCCTTGCTCATTAGTACCAGGGTCTCAGTGCAACACTTAGCTCAGGGAGACAAATCAAAATTGGATGCTGTACACTGTCTGGCAGTCTATTTCACAAATGAACATTTCAGTGAGGTGATGCATAAAGGTTTGTGGATCTTGGTTACCTCGATAATCTACCGATGATATGGAGCAGTCTTTTTTTTTGTTAATTGATAAGTCTTTGTGGAGGTTTTGTTTTATTGCTCTGATTTGCCATATACGGCAGAAAATTAAAGCATAGAGGAAAAAGTGAAAATGGCCTTGCAAACTGTGATACTTAGACATTTTCATTTTTCAACAATGCATGCTGAATGTTGCTGCAGGAGATGCTTCCTCCCAACTGTCAGGTCATGACATAACATATAACAGGATTAGGCAATTTGGCCCCTTAAGTATTTTTTGGCCAATATATCCTTCCTAAGGTTCAGTGCCCATAGCTAAACACAGTACTCTAGTATAAAAAAAATGCTGGAAATCTCAGCAGGTCAGGCAGCATCTGTGGAGAGGAAGCAGAGTTAATGTTTCGGGTCGATGACCCTTTATCCCTTTGTAACTTCCTGCTCCCATTTACGCAACTTAGTGAGCCACTTAATTTGGTGTCATCTGCAAACATGGATCTATAATACTCCAGATGGGGGCTGACCAAGGCTCTGTAGAAAGGAAACATAACTTCCTCCACTTTGGATTCCAGCCCCCTTGAGATAAAGGCCAACATTCCATTTACCTTTTGTATCTACCCACTAGCGTTTAGTGATTTTTTCATATGGACATGCAAATCCCTTTGCTCCTCCACAACCCCCAGTCTCTTGTCAGTAAGAAAATATTCCGATTGGATCCAAAGTGGACGATCTCACATTTCCCTGTATTGAACTCCATCTACTATAGTTTTGCCATTCACTTAATGTGTAAATGTCCCTTTGGAACTTCCTGCTCCCATGTACACAACTTAGTGAGCCATCTAATTTGGTGTCCTCTGCAAACTTGGATCTATAACTCTATTCCTTCACCCAAATCATTAATATATATAAAAGGTAACATACTGTGGATGCAGGAAATCTGAAATATAAACAGAAAATGCTGGAGATACTCAGCAGGTCAGGCAGCATCCGTGGAAAGAGAAATAGAGTTGAAGTTTCAGGCTGTGACCTTTTGTCAGAACTAGAAAATGTGGCAGATTTAACAGATTTTAAGCAAGTACAGAGGCAGGGAAAGGTGGGAGGGGAGAAACGAACAAAAAGGAAGGTCTGGGGTTGGAAGGCAGGAGTGATTTTAAATGGCAAAAGGGGTGATCGTGCAAGGCAAAAGGGAGTGGTAATGATACAAGTAAAGAAACAAAACATGAGTCTTGAGGAACTGTAAATGGCAACAACAGCACAATCATTACATTTGCTGTCTGGAAAAAATGGGAGCAGCAGTTATGATCTGAAATTGTTGAACCCAATGCTGAGTCTGGAAGATTGTAGAGTGCCAAATAGAAAGATGAAATGCTGTTCCTTGAGCTTCAATGGAACAGTGTAGGATGCCGAGGTCAGAGTGGGAGTAGTGCCGAGGATTGAAATGGCAAGCAATCAGAAGCTCGTGGTCACCTTTATGGACTGAATGGAGGTGTTCAGTAAAGCGATCACCCAATTTGCGTTTGGTCTCCCCAATGTAATGGAGACCACATTATGACCATTGAATACAGTATACCAAATTGAAAGAAGTACAAGTAAATCGCTGTTTCGCCTGGAGGGAGTATTTGGAGCCCTGGATGGTGGGAAGGGAGGAGGGAAAGGGCAGATGTTGCCTCTCCAACACTTGCATGAGAAGATGCTGTGGGAAGGGGAGCGGGTGTTGATGGTTACGGAAGAGTGGACCATGATGGCGAGGAGGATGTCTCCTTTCCACAGGCATTTGGGTAGTTTAATTCTATCATGTATGTATGCTTGGGGTTACTAGCCACCAGGTGGCGCCACTGTCTGAGGTCATTGGGCTGTACGCATGTGTGTGCGACCCAGGTATAAAGGGCAAGCCATCATGTAATGTAATCACTTTGGGCACTAATAAAGCAGAGCCAGGTTTGTACTTGTGTTCGTTTACAGTATTCAGTCTATCGAGTTATTACATACATAACATTTGGCGACGAGGTAACTTAAGAACCTTCACATGCAAAAAAAATGAGCACAATTGGAATTCTGGAGAGATTCGTGGAGGGAGAGGACTGGGCAGATTTTGTAGCTCGCCTGGACCAGTACTTCGTGGCCAATAAAATGGAGGAACCCACTGACGCAGTTAGGCATAGGGCGGTCTTCCTCACGGTTTGTGGTCCGAAAATCTATGAACTCATAATCTTCTCTTGCCTGCAAGTCCAACGGACAAGGACTATGAGGGATTGTGTGCTCTGGTACGTGACCATCTCAAACCAGAAGAAGGCATCATCATTTCACAATAGCGATGCTACATGCACATTAGTTCTGAGGGCCAGGATGTGTCAGAATTCGTCGCCGACCTAAGACATCTAGCTGGACTGTGTAAGTTTGAAAACACGTTGGGAGATATGCTGCGGGACTTCTTTATAATCGGCATCAACCATGAGGTGATCCTGTGTAAGCTACTGGCGGTGGAGACGCTGGATTTAAGCACGGCCATCACAATCGTCCAAGCATGCATGACGACAGAAGAAACTTAAAGCAGATATCATCAAAAAATTGGAACTCAGCAAGTACTGTAAACAAAATTGTATCGTCGTTCGGCAGAGCTGCATATGGCAGGGCCTACTCGACTCGACTGCGAATGCAAAACCTGTGGCTGCCCAAAGTCCGCCAACGGGAATGAATCCGATTTCACCGTGTTGGCGTTGTGGGGGTAATCATTGGCCTCATCAGTGTCAGTTTAAACAGTACATTTGTAAAGGCTGTTCAAGACTGGGGCATCTCCAGCACGTGTCCACAACTGAGCAAGCATGCCGCGACACACCACGTGGAGGATGATGACCAGCATAGCGCGGATACGGCTATGCAATCCGAGATAGCAGATGAGGAAGTGTATGGACTGCATTCGTTCTTAACAAAGAGCCAACAGATAAGTTTTACATTAATCATTAATGGTGTGCCAGTACCGATGGAATTGGACATGGGTGCGAGTCAATGAATAATGAGCCAGAGGACATTCGACAAGCTGTGGGATGCTAAGGCTGTGAGGCCTAAGTGGAGTCCAGTCAATGCCAAATTGCGTACGTACACTAAAGAACTCATAATGGTGATTGGCAGTGCAGTAGTCAAGGTGTCGTATGATGGTGCGGTTCATGATTTACTGTTATGGATTGTTCCAGGCAATGGTCCAGCGCTGTTCGGCAGGAATTCGCTAGAAAAAATCAAATAGAATTGGAATGATATCAAAGCGTTGTCGTCTGAGGATGATACTCCATGTGCTCAAGTGCTGAGCAAGTGCCCCTCGCTGTTTGAACCAGGCATCGGCAATTTCACGGGAGCCAAGGTGCAGATCCGCGTGGACTCTGATGCAAAACCCATCCATCATAAAGCTCGAGCGGTTCCGTACATGATTAGGGAGAAGGTCGAAATCGAACTGGACAGACTCCAGCATGAAGGCATCATATCACCGGTCGAATTTAACGAATGGGCCAGCCCCATTGTTCCTGTGCTGAAGAGTGATGGCACTGTCAGGATTTGTGGAGACTACAAGGTTAGGATCAACCGAGTTTCAAAATAGGATCAATACCCGTTACCGAAGGCTGATGACCTGTTTGCAACGCTAGCCAGGAGAAGTCATTCACAAAACTGGATCTGACGTTGGCCTACATGACACAGGAGCTGATCGAGACATAGAAACATAGAAAATAGGTGCAGGAGTAGGCCATTCGGCCCTTCGAGCCTGCACCACCATTCAATAAGATCATGGCTGATCATTCCCTCAGTACCCCTTTCCTGCTTTCTCTCCATACCCCTTGATCCCCTTAGCCATAAGGGCCACATCTAACTCCATCTTGAATATATCCAATGAACTGGCATCAACAACTCTCTGCGGCAGGGAATTCCACAGGTTAACAAGTCTGAGCGAAGAAGTTTCTCCTCATCTCAGTCCTAAATGGCCTACCCCTTATCCTAAGACTGTGTCCCCTGGTTCTGGACTTCCCCAACATCGGGAACATTCTACCTGCATCTAACCTGTCCCGTCCCGTCAGAATCTTATGTTTCTATGAGATCCCCTCTCATCCTTCTAAACTCCAATGTATAAAGGCCCAGTTGATCCAGTCTCTCCTCATATGTCAGTCCAGCCATCCCGGGAGTCCGTCTGGTGAATCTTCGCTGCACTCCCTCAATAGCAAGAACATCCTTCCCAGGATTACGAGACCAAAACTCAACACAATATTCTAAGTGAGGCCTCACCAAGGCCCTGTACAACTGCAGTAAGACCTCCCTGTTCCTATATTCAAATCCCCTAGCTATGAAGGCCAACTTGCCTTCTTCACCGCCTGCTATACCTTGTATGCCAACTTTAAGTGACTGATGTACCATGACACCCAGGTCTCGTTGCACCTCCCCTTTTCCTAATCTGCCGCCATTCAGATAATATTCTGTCTTCGTGTTTTTGCCCCCAAAGTGGATAACCTCACATTTATCCACATTTATACTGCATCTGCCATGCATTTGCCCACTCACCTAACCTGTCCAAGTCATCCTGCAGCCTCTTAGCATCCACCTCACAGCTCACACCGCCACCCAGTTTAGTGTCATCTGCAAACTTGGAGATATTACACTCAATCCCTTCGTCTAAATCATTGATGTATATTGTAAAGAGCTGGGGTCCCAGCACTGAGCCCTGCGGCACTCCACTAGTCACTGCTTGCCATTCTGAAAAGGACCATTTATCCCGAATCTCTGCTTCCTGTCTGCCAACCAGTTCTCTATCAACATCAGTATATTACACCCAATACCATATGCTTTGATTTTGAAGACCAATCTCTGGTGTGGGACCTTGCCTTTTGAAAGTCCAAATACACCACATTCACTGGTTCTCCCTTGTCCACTCTACTAGTTACATCCTCAAAAAAATTCCAGAAGATTTGTCAAGCATGATTTCCCCTTCATAAATCCATGCTGACTTGTATCGATCCTGTTTCCAAATGCGCTGCTCTTTCATCCTCAAAAATTGATTCCAATATTTTCCCCACTACTGATGTCAGGCTAACTGGTCTATAATTACCCGCTTTCTCTCTTTCTCCCTCCCTTTTTAAAAAGTGGTGTTACATTAGCTACCCTCCAGTCCATAGGAACTGATCCAGAGTTGGTAAACTGTTGTAAAATGATCACCAATGCATCCACTATTTCTAGGGCCACTTCCTTAAGTACTCTGAGATGCAGACTATCAGGCCCCAGGGATTTATCAGACTTCAATCCCATCAATTTCCCCAACATAATTTCCCGCCTGATAAGGATATCTTTCAATTTCTCCTTCTCACTACACCCTCGGTCGCCTAGTACTTCCGGAAGGTTATTTGTGTCTTCCTTCTTGAAGACAGAACCAAAGTATTTGTTCACTTGGTCTGCCATTTCTTTGTTCCCCATTATAAATTCACCCGAATCCGACTGCAAGGGACCTACGTTTGTTTTCACTAATCTTTTTCTCTTCACATATGTATAGAAGCTTTTGCAGTCAGTTTTTATGTTTCCGACAAGCTTCTTCTCGTACTCTATGTTCTCCCTCTTAATTAAACTATTTGTCCTCCTCTGCTGAATTCTAAATTTCTCCCAGTCCTCAGGTTTTCTGCTTTTTCTGGCCAATTTATATGCCTCTTCCTTGGATTTAACATGATCCTTAATTTCCTTTTGTTAGCCACGGTTGAGCCACCTTTCCCGTTTTATTTTTACTCCAGACAGGGATGTACAATTGTTGAAGTTCATCCATGTGATCTTTAAATGTTTGCCATTGCCTATCCACCATCAACCCTTTAAGTATCATTTGCCAGTCTATTCTAGCCAATTCATGCCTCATACCATCGAAGTTACTTTTCCTTAAGTTCAGGACCTTAGTTTCTGAATTAACTGTGTCACTCTCCATCTTAATAAAGAATTCTACCATGTTATGGTCACTCTTCCCCAAGGGGCCTCGCACAAAAAGATTGCTAATTAGTCCTTTCTCATTACACGTCACCCAGTCTAGGATGGCCAGCTCCCTCGTTGGTACCTCGACATATTGGTCTAGAAAACCATCCCGAATACACTCCAGGAAATCGTCCTCCATCGTATTGCTACCAGTTTGATTAGCCCAATCAGTATGTCGATTAAAGTCACCCATGATAACTGCTGTACCTTTTATTGCATGCATCCATAATTTCTTGTTTGATGCTGTCCCCAACCTCACTACTACTGTTTGGTGGTCTGTACACAACTCCCACTAGCGTTTTCTGCCCTTTGGTATTCCGTAGCTCCACCCATACCGATTCCACATCATCCAAGCTAATGTCCTTTCTGACTATGGCATTAGTTTCCTCTTTAACTAGCAATGCCACCCCGCCTCCTTTTCCTTTCTGTGTATCCTTCCGAAATGTTGACGAAACTTATGTGCATCAACATCAAAGGACTGTTTATCTACAACAGGTGTCCTTTCGGAATTCGCTCGGCTGCAGCCATATTTCAGAGGAACATGGAGAGTCTACTGAAGTCCATCCCTAGAACCATCGTGTTCCATGATGACATCCTGGTCACAGGTCGTGACACCGCCGAACATCTGAACAACCTAGAAGAGGTTCTACATCGTCTGGACAGAGTGGGACTCGGACTGAAACGTTCGAAGTGTGTCTTCATGGCACCAGAAGTCGAATTCCTGGGGAGGAAAATTGCTGCTGAGGGCATCAGGCCTACGGACTCGAAAACCAAGGCCGTCAAAAATGCACCCAAGCCTCAGAATGTGACGGAGCTGCATTCGTTCCTTGGTCTGCTCAACTACTTCGGTAATTTCCTACCTAGATTGAGCACTTCATTTGAGCCACTGCACATGCTGCTAAGAAAAGGCGACAACTGGGTTTGGGGTGTGTCTCAAAATAGAGCTTTTGAGAAAGCTACTAATCTGCTTTGCTCTAGCAAGCTGCTGCTACATTATGATCCGTGTTAGCGTCTAGTATTGGCCTGTGATGTTTTGACATATGGAGTTAGTTGCGTGCTCCAATAAGCTAATGAGTTGGGTAAACGACAACCTGTTGCATACGCTTCTAAAAGTTTGTCAAAGGCAGAAAGAGCCTACAGCATGGAAGAAAAAGAAGCATTGGCCTGTGTACGGGGTTAAAAAGATGCATCAGTACCTGTTTGGTCTTCGGTTTGAACTGGAAACAGATCACAAGCCACTCTTCATTGTTTTCGGAAAACAGAGGTATCAATACCAATGCATCGTCCCGCACCCAGAGGTGGGCGTTGACATTATCTGCCTATGATTGTGTCACTTGCCATAGACCTGGCACCGAGAATTGTGCCGATGCACTGAGCTGTCTGCCGTTGCCCACACCAGAGGTGGAGATGCCACAACCTGAAAACCTACTGTTAGTCATAGATGCTTTTGAAAGTGAAGGAACCCCTGTCGAGGGTAGCCAATGTAACCCCACTTTTTAAAAAAGGAGGGAGAGAGAAAACAGGGAATTATAGACCGGTCAGCCTGACCTCAGTAGTGGGTAAAATGATGGAATCAATTATTAAGGATGTCATAGCAGCATTTGGAAAGAGGTGACATGATAGGTCCAAGTCAGCATGGATTTGTGAAAGGGAAATCATGCTTGACAAATCTTCTGGAATTTTTTGAGGATGTTTCCAGTAGAGTGGACAAGAGAGAACCAGTTGATGTGGTATATTTGGACTTTCAGAAGGCTTTCGACAAGGTCCCACACGAGATTAATGTGCAAAGTTAAAGCACATGGGATTGGGGGTAGTGTGCTGACATGGATTGAGAACTGGTTGTCAGACAGGAAGCAAAGAGTAGGAGTAAATGGGTACTTTTCAGAATGGCAGGCAGTGACTAGTGGGGTACCGCAAGGTTCTGTGCTGGGGCCCCAGCTGTTTACACTGTACATTAATGATTTAGACGAGGGGATTAAATGTGGTATCTCCAAATTTGCGGATGACACTAAGTTGGGTGGCAGTGTGAGCTGCGAGGAGGATGCTATGAGGCTGCAGAGTGACTTGGATAGGTTAGGTGAGTGGGCAAATGCGTGGCAGATGGAAGTATAATGTGGATAAATGTGAGGTTATCCACTTTGGTGGTAAAAACAGAGAGACAGGCTATTATCTGAATGGTGACAGATTAGGAAAAGGGGAGGTGCAACGAGACCTGGGTGTCATGGTACATCAGTCATTGAAGGTTGGCATGCAGGTACAGCAGGCGGTTAAGAAAGCAAATGGCATGTTGGCCTTCATAGCGAGGGGATTTGAGTACAGGGGCAGGGAGGTGTTGCTACAGTTGTACAGGGCATTGGTGAGGTCACACCTGGAGTATTGTGTACAGTTTTGGTCTCCTAACTTGAGGAAGGACATTCTTGCTATTGAGGGAGTGCAGCGAAGGTTCACCAGACTGATTCCCCGGATGGTGGGACTGACCTATCAAGAAAGACTGGATCAACTGGGCTTGTATTTACTGGAGTTCAGAAGAATGAGCGGGGACCTCATAGAAACGTTTAAAATTCTGACGGGTTTAGACAGGTTAGATGCAGGAAGAATGTTCCCAATGTTGGGGAAGTCCAGAACCAGGGGTCACAGTCTAAGGATAAGGGGTAAGCCATTTAGGACCGAGATGAGGAGAAACTTCTTCATCCAGAGAGTGGTGAACCTGTGGAATTCTCTACCACAGAAAGTTGTTGAGGCCAATTCACTAAATATTTTCAAAAGCGAGTTAGATGAAGTCCTTACTACTAGGGGGATCAAGGGGTATGGCGAGAAAGCAGGAAGGGGTTACTGAAGTTGCATGTTCAGCCATGAACTCATTGAATGGAATGCAGGCTAGAAGGGCCGAATGGCCGACTCCTACACCTATTTTCTATGTTTCTAACAAATTAAGACTAGCCCAGCCAGGACCCAATATTATCGTTTGTGAAATGTTGTGTCCTTGGTGGTGGTTGGTCTGCCATACCCAAGCAAATGGGTGATGAGACCAAACCTTACAACCGTCGCAAAGACGAACTATCCATTCAGTCAGATTGTTTACTGTGGGGTAATCGTGTTGTTATGCCTAAGAAAGGCAGAGAGAAATTTGTACATGATCTACCTAGCACTCATCCCAGTATTGTCACGATGAAAGCGATTGCCAGGTCTCATGTATGGTGGGCTGGAATTAACTCTGATCTGGAACCATGTGTGCATCAGTGCAACACTTGCATGCAGCTAAGTAAAGCACCAGCGGAATTGCCGCTGAGTCTGTGGTCGTGACCATCTAAACCGTGGTCCAGGATCCACATCGACTTTGCAGGTCCTTTCCTGGGAAAGATGTTTTTAGTTGTGGTGGATGCATATTCCAAGTGTATAGAGTGTATAATCATGTCATCCAGTACATCCACAGCTAGCATTGAGAGCCTTCGTGTCATGTTTGCCACTCATGGTCTGCCCGACATCGTTGTAAGCGACAACGGACCTTGCTTCACTAGTCTGGAGTTTCAAGAGTTCATGAAACTCAATGGTATCAAACATGTGAGGTCAGCACCATTCAAACCCGCAACTAATGGTCAAGCAGAGCGTGCTGTCCAAACCATCAAGCAGTGTATGAAACATGTAACTCAAGGTTCACTGCAGACTCGCTCATCATGCATATTGCTTAGTTACAGGACAAGACCCCACACGCTTACCGGGTCCCCCCTGCTAAACTATTGATGAAGAGAGGTCTCAAGACCAAGCTCTCTCTTGTCCACCCTGACTTGAACGATCATATTGAAGACAGACGTCACAAGTCAGCAGTGGCATCATGATCGCGCTGCTGTGTCACACGACATTTCTGTTAACGATCCTGTGTATGTACTAAATTGTGGTCAAGGTCCCAAGTGTATCGCCAGTACTGTTACGGCCAAGGAGGGTAACAGTGTTTATCGTCAAGCTCACGAATGGGCAAACATGCATGAAACATGTTGATCAGATAAAGCTGCGGCACACGGATGAACTGGAACAGTCTGAGGAAGACACAATCAGTGACCAACCAATCTACCCTCAGTCATCAGAGGACTCTGCTGTCATCAATGAATCTGGACTTTCAATCCCTGACATGGTCATTGCCACTCCCATCAGATCGGCTACCCAGACCCCAGTCATAACAGACTCAGAACACTCGCCCAAGGCTGGAGTTGAACTGAGACGATCAACTCTGGAGCGGAAAGCCCCGGATCGTCTCAATTTGTAAATAGACTGTTACATGACAATATCCCCCTTTAAGATACTAGTATATATGCTTGGGGATTACTAGCCACCAGGTGGCACCACTGTCGGAGATCATTGGGCTGTAAGCACGTGTGTGCGGCCCAGGTATACAAGGCAAGCCATCATGTAATGTAATCACTTTTGGGCCCTAATAAAGCAGAGCCAGGTTTGTAGCTGTGTTAGTTTACAGTATACAGTATTCAGTCTATCATAGAAACATAGAAAATAGGTGCAGGACTAGGCCATTCGGCAATTCGAGCCTGCACCACCATTCAATAAGATCATGGCTGATCATTCACCTCAGTACCCCTTTCCTGCTTTCTCTCCATACCCCTTGATCTCTTTAGCCGTAAGGGCCATATCTAACTCTATCTTGAACATATCCAATGAACTGGCATCAACAACTCTCTGCGGTAGGGAATTCCACAGGTTAACAACTCTCGAGTGAAGAAGTTTCTCCTCATCTCAGTCCTAAATGGCCTACCCCTTATCCTTAGACTGTGTCCCCTGGTTCTGGACTTCCCCAACATCGGGAACATTCTTCCTAAATCTAACCTGTCCAGTTCTGTCAGAATTTTATGTTTCTATGAGATCCCCTCTCATTCTTCTAAATTCCAGTGAATACAGGCCCAGTCGATCCAGTCTCTCCTCATATGTCAGTCCAGCCATCCCGGGAATCAGTCTGGTGAACCTTCGCTGCACTCCCTCAATAGCAAGACATCCTTCCTCAGATTAGGAGACCAAAACTCAACACACTATTCCAGGTGAGGCCTCAGCAAAGCCCTGTACAAGTGCAGTAAGACCTTCCTGTTCCTATACTCAAATCCCCTAGCTATGAAGGCCAACATACCATTTGCCTTCTTCACCGTCTGCTGTACCTGCATGCCAACTTTCAATGACTGATGTACCATGACACCCAGGTCTCGTTGCACCTCCCCTTTTCCTAATCTGCCGCCATTCAGATAATATTCTGTCTTTGTGTTTTTGCCCCGAAAGTGGATAACCTCACATTTATCCACATTATACTGCATCTGCCATGCATTTGCCCATTCACCTAACTTGTCCAAGTCACTCTGCAGCCTCTTAGCGTCCACCTCACAGCTCACACCGCCACCCAGTTTAGTGTCATCTGCAAACTTGGAGATATTACACTCCATTCCTTCATCCAAATCATTAATGTATCTTGTAAACAGCTGGGGTCCCAGCACTGAGCACTGCGGCACCCTACTAGTCACTGCCTGCCACTCTGAAAAGGACCCTTTATCCCGACCCTCTGCTTCCTGTCTGCCAACAGTTCTCTGTCCACGTCAGTACATTACCCCCAATACCATGTGCTTTAATTTTGCACACCAATCTCTTGTGTGGAACCTTGTCAAAAACCTTTTGAAAGTCCAAATACACCACATCCACTGGTTCTGCCTTGTCCACTCTACTAGTTACAGCCTCAAAAAAATTCTAGAAGATTTGTCAAGCATGATTTCCCTTTCATAAATCCATGCTGACTTGAACCGATCCTGTTACTGCTTTCCAAATGTGCTGTTATTTCATCTTTAATAATTGATTCCAACATTTTCCCCACTACGGATGTCAGGCTATAATTACCCATTTTCTCGCTCCCTCCTTTCTTAAAAAATGGTGTTACATTAGCTACACTTCAGTCCATAGGAACTGATCCAGAGTCGATAGACTGTTGGAAAATGATCACCAATGCATCCACTATTTCTAGGGCCACTTCCTTAAGTACTCTGGGATGCAGACTATTGGGCCCCAGGGATTTATCGGCCTTCAATCCCATCAATTTCCCTAACACAATTTCCCGCCAAATAAGGATATCCTTCAGTCCCTCCTTCTCACTAGACCCTCGGTTCCCTAGTACTTCTGGAAGGTTATTTGTGTCTTGCTTCGTGAAGACAGAAGCAAAGTATTTGTTCAACTGCTCCGCCATTTCTTTGTTGCCCATTATAAATTCACCTGAATTTGACTGCAAGGGACGTTTGTCTTCACTAATTTTTTTCTCTTCACATATCTATAGAAGCTTTTACAGTCAGTTTTTATGTTCTCTGCCAGCTTCCTCTCATATTCTATTTCCCCCCTCCTAATTAAACCTTTGTTCTCCTCTGCTGAATTCTAAATTTCTCCCAGTCCTCAGGTTTGCTGCTTTTTCTGGCCAATTTATATGCCTCTTCCTTGGATTTAACACTATCCTTAATTTCCCTTGTTAGCCACGGTTGAGCCACCTTCCCCATTTTATTTTTACTCCAGACAGGGATGTACAATTGTTGAAGTTCATCCATGTGATCTTTAAATGTTTGCCATTGCCTATCCACCATCAACCCTTTAAGTATCATTTGCCAGTCTATTCTAGCCAATTCATGTCTCATACCATCGAAGTTATCTTTCCTTAAGTTCAGGACCCTAGTCTCTGAATTAACTGTGTCACTCTCCATCTTAATAAAGAATTCAACCATATTATGGTCACTCTTCCCCAAGGGGCCTCGCATAACAAGATTGATAATTAGTCCTTTCTCATTACACATCACCCAGTCTAAGATGGCCAGCCCTGTAGTTGGTTCCTCGACATATTGGTTCAGAAAACCATCCCTAATACACTCCAGGAAATCCTCCTCCATCGTATTGCTACCAGTTTGGTTAGCCCAATCAATATGTAGACTAAAGTTGCCCATGATAGCTGCTGTACCTTTATTGCATGCATCCCTAATTTCTTATTTGATGCTGTCCCCAACCTGTTTGGTGGTCTGTACACAACTCCAACTAGCGTTTTCTGCCCTTTGGTCTTCCGCAGCTCCACCCATACAGATTCCACATCATCCAAAAAATGTCCTTCCTTACTATTGCGTTAATTTCCTCCTTAACCAGCAACACTACCCCACCTCCTTTTCCTTTCTGTGTATCCTTCCTGAATGTTGAATACCCCTGGATGTTGAGTTCCCAGCCTTAGTCACCGTGGAGCCATGTCTCCGTGATGCCAATTATATCATATTCATTAATTGCTGCCTGTGCAGTTAATTCATCCACCATATTACCAATACTCGTCGCATTGAGGCACAGAGCCTCAGGCTTGTCTTTTTAATAGACTTTGCCCTTTTAGAATTTTGCTGCAATGTGGCCCTTCTTGCTTTTTGCCTTGGATTTCTCTACCCTCCACTTTTATTTTTCTTCTTTCTATCTTTTGCTTCTGCCCCTGTTTTACTTGCCTCTGTCTCCCTGCATAGGTTCCCATCCCCCTGCTATATTAGTTTAACCCCTCCCCAACAGCACTAGCAAACACTCCTCTAGGACATTGGTTCCGATCCTGCCCAGGTGCAGACCGTCCAGTTTGTACTGGTCCCACCTCCCCCAGAACCGGTTCTAATGTCCCACGAATTTGAATCCCTCCCTTCTGCACCACTCCTCAAGCCACGTATTCATCTGAGCTATCCTGCGATTCCTACTCTGACTAGCACGTGGCACTGGTAGCAATCCTGAGATTACTACCTTTTGAGGTCCTATTTTTTAATTTATCTTCTAGCTCCCTAAATTCAGCTTGTAGGACCTCATCCTGTTTTTTGCCTCTATCGTTGGTACCTATATGCACCACGACAACTGGCTGTTCATCCTCCCCCTTCAAAATGTCCTGCACCCGCTCCGAGACATCCTTGACCCTTGCACCAGGGAGGCAACATATCATCCTGGAGTCTCGATTGTGGCCGCAGAAACGTTTATCTATTCCCTTTACAATAGAATCCCCTACCACTATAGCTGTCCCACTCTTTTTCCTGCCTTGCTATCCAGTAGAGCATGGTGCCATGAACTTGGCTGCTGCTGCTCTCCCCTGATGAGTCATCCCCCTCAACAGTACCCAAAGCGGTGTATCTGTTTTGCGGGGGGGATGACCGCAGGGGACCCCTGCACTACCTTCCTTCCACTGCTCTTCCTGTTGGTCACCCATCCCCTATCTGGCTGTGTACCCTTTATCTGCGGTCTTGCCAACTTACTAAACGTGCTATTCATGACATCCTCAGCATCACAGATGCTCCATAGTAAATCCACCCGCAGCTCCAGTGCCGCAATGCGGTCTGTCAGGTGCTGCAGGTGGATACACTTCCCGCACATGTAGTTGTCAGGGACATTTTATAATGCATAAAACTAAACATTTCACTGTCACATCATATAAAAGGTTTCTTTTTAAAATATTAAAGTTGGCATTTTACTGAAACTTTACAATGCTCAAAAATTGTGCAGGTGCCCATCAACATTTTTCTGCTTTTAAATAATTGTGTGTGAAGGTTAACTGCATCAGGAAGACGACTTAATTTGCATGGAGCCTCTTCAATCTTTGAAGTAAATATATAGTGTTCTTTCCTGGCCTTCCCTTCGATACGTCTTAGTGTAAATATGTTTTCACCCATTTTCTGTAATGTTTGTGCACTTGTTCGCTCCTTTTTGTCTCTGGCTCCTTGATGACTGAGCAAAAGACTGGATTAAGGCTGTGATGCAATGGAGTAGGAGAAGATCGCCTCCCAGGACGCCAGTTTTCTTTTAAGGGGCGATGTCTCTGGTGATTACCCCTGGAGGTTGAACTTCTTTCAAAGAATGTGGAGGTCTACTTACTGCAAATAAAATGACATGAATTTACCTTGTCTATGGCATGTCGATGCTAACATAATGTGATCAAAAATTTCTGTGCAGAATTTAACAAATCTACCGTTCAATGTTTTTAAAAAAGTTTTTCAGCCACTATCTGCCAAAGCTAAACTTGAAATGAATCCCCGAGCAGAAGTTGACTTTGCTTCACCAAAAATGAAATTGGAAGTAAATCTACAAGATATAGCCATCGAACTCAAAAAACCTCAGGTACAAATGTGGGTTAACTGTTTACCCACCATAATCAGAGCAGCTGTTGTATTTGTTTCCTATTTAGAAAATTGTAACTGTTGGATTATTTCCGTACTTGTGTTTTTCGGCTTGCAGGATAGTGCAGTGAAGCCATTCAGAAAAACAGTGAAATGTGGTCATCCCCTTGAACACTCTTGTTTGTTGCAGAATTTGGGCTAAAGCAATTAATAACCGCCTCAGTTATGATAATTGCGACAAAATAAAGAATGAGACTGCTGCCAACGATCTGGAGTAGTTGCGCATGCTCAGTCTCTGTTTTGATTGTTCACTTCGGGACTCACAGGGCCTGGGGATAAATGTCAGGAACATGGAGCGGGCCTGGGGAAAAATGCCGGGGAACATGGAGCGGGCCTGGGGAAAAATACCGGGAACACGGAGTGGGTCTCTGGGGGGGGGGGGGGGGGAAAGGCCGAAATATCATTGAACTTTCCAGATTAATGCGCAGAACAATTCTGCGCAGCTTCTGGTCATTGGCATCAGCTTCCGGTTCGTTGGCAGCAATCACTCTGTAAAATAAAACTTCTCTTAAAATAACAATTACAATTTAATAAAATGGAAATCTTTAGGTGAATCATCCAGATGTGTGTAGAAAGGTCCCTCAACAGTAAGACCCAATTGGAAATAGGTTTTCCTATTTATTCCTATATGGAAGTAAGTTCATTTTTTTTTAACATTTTGCAAAGGTGTTATACGCAAAGCAACATAGTTTCAGGCAAGACATGCATCAGAAACTCCAGTTCCTCAAAATGGTTCACAAGTTCTTTCAAAAAATTGTTACATTTACTTTAAAGATCACAAAATTGAAATTCCTGCCATACATTTCATCTTGATATGATTGGTAAATGACTGCGAATAATGTTAGTCACAAGTTTAGCTGAGAAAAAGCCTGAAAAATCATGAGAAATTTATATGATCCTAGTCAAAGAATTGCTCTTGTAAGAAAGCAGCATCAACAGATTGGTGTGCCCAAGGAGTGGGTGGGGGGTGGTCACGGCAAAAAAATCAAGATAAAGCAAACATGGCTACAGCGTTTCACCTTCTGAAGAGATTTGACATCACGTCGAACTTGAGTGATTCTAGTGAGTGTTATTTCATTAAAAATTCCATTACAGGAACAGAAGTTGGTCTTTTAGCCCATTGAGCTTATTTGCCAATTGATCATGGCTGATCTGTACCTCAGTTGCATTGACCTGCCTTTACTCCATATCTCTTTACACCTTTTACCTCATTAAAAAATAGCAATCTTAGACCTGAAAATTTCAATTGACCCAGCAGCCATAGTCTTTTGGGGAATCAAGTTCCAGATTTCCATTACCCTTTGTCAAAAAGTGCTTCCTGAATTAACTCGTATATGGCCCAGCTCTAATTTTAAGATTATGCCATCTTGTTCGGAATTGCCCTACCAGAGGAAATAGTTCTTGTGTAACTACCATATTGAATCCTTTAATCATTTTAAATACCTTGATTAGATCACCCCTCAACTTTCTAAATTATTAGGGAATATAAGCCAAGTTTATGCAACCTGTCCTTAAGTTAATTTAAGCCCTGGTATCTTGCTGGTGAATCTGCACATTAGGCCAATCCTGATCCTTGTGTTGTCTGATCAATAATATTTATTTGTCAAATCTATATCAACCCAACATATGCAGTGCTTATGAGTTTGGTAATTTGATACCTGCACAGAATGAACTCTTCAGGGATTTATGTGCACATACCTCTGACTGGTAGTCGCATCAATACTATTTAGAGTTTCTACAGTTTCCTGGTGTGCCCTATCTTTTATACAGTTCTGTATGTGTTATCATAAGATTGGTATGTAGGTATGCCATCAGTCACTTACCCTCTTTAGCATGCGCTGGGGCTCAATCTGTCTATTGTCCTCGCCATTTCATGTGCTGGGATGGTTAGGCTGGCCTTGGGGACAGCACATTCTTATCTGTGCTTTTTTCACAAGGACGTGTTCCTTACTGTTGAACTGAATTAATCCCTTTTTTTAACTGGTGTGCAAGAATATGTCTCCTATCTGTCAGCAATTCTCCATCATACTTCTGTATCAATCTTACCTATCTTAAAGTTAAGTTGCATGATATAATTTTCATCCAAGAGTCTGTTGTCTACAAAAATAGTTAGATTCTACACCAGCTATCTTGCTGAGACAATTGATCTTGGAACATAACTGTGTGTGTGTGTGTGTTTGTCTGTCCATGTGTCTCTGTCTGTGTGTCTCTCTCGCGCTCTCTCTCTCTCTGGCTGTCTGTCTCGTCTGTGTGTGTGTGTGTGTGTGTGTGTGTGTCTCTCTCGTGCTCTCTCTCTGTCTGACTGTCTGTGTATATCTGTCTTTCGCACTCTCTCTGTCTGGCTGTCTGTGTGTGTCTCGCTCGAGCGCGCTCACACTCTCGCTCTCTCTGTGTGTCTCTCGCACTCGCTCTCTCGCTCTCTTTCTCTTTTTCTCTCTCTCTCTCTCTCTCTCTCTCTCTCTCTCGCACCTTCTCTTTTTTTTCCTCTTTCTCCTGTCTACCCATTCACTGTAGTCCCTTATACCAGTTAACCCATGATGTTTTCTGCTCATATCAAGTTACCCAAATACAAGTCATTTTTCTACTATTCCCCTACGACTATTCTATTGATGGGGCTATATGAAGAGGGTGGGAGGAGGCTTGTGTGGAGCATAAATGCCAGCATAGATCAGTTGGACTGAACGGCCCGTTTCTGTGCTGTAAAATCTGTGTAATTCTATGTATCCCTAAAATGTACACTGCACCGTACCCCTTCCGAGGCCAAAATATCTTTCCTGAGGTCATTGCCCAAATCTGACCAAGGCTGTGTATAGCTGACACATAGGGATCGAAATTCAGTTGCGAAAGCCTGCTAATGCCTGGGTGTTAACTGGAAGTTAGGCAGTTGGGAGTGGTGCTGGATGCAGTCACGCCCAACGTGAAATTTTTTGAGGGTATTAAAATGTTACGTCCCACAGGCTAACGCCATGGAAATCATGACATCCGTACGCGTGCAATGCCTCTTTGGTGCCCTCACCACATTCACTTTTGCTGCCTCACTTGACAGCTGGCATCGATGACGTCTGCACAAGGCGAAGAAACTAATTCGGGGCATTATTTAAAGGGAGTCGTAGCCGGGGCTCAGAGGTCTCGGTCAGTGCTGCGTTTGATGCTTGCACAGATAATAGGGTGCTGGCTTCGTACTGCTGTTGACTTGTCAGATTGACTACTAGTATCTCGGACACATTGGGTTCCTTCTCGGGAAAATTTGAACTTTCCATTTCGCTGTGACCTCTGCCAAGTGATGGGGGCAGTGATCGCGTGCCACGTCATCCTGCGGTGCCGACTTGAAAGACGCCGGCTGCAGAGACAGCTTAGGCCAAATGTGGATCCTGCCCAGAGGAGACACCCCAGACGGCGGGGCAGGAGGCCATACACAAGCAAAGTTTACCGTGTGCATTACTCTTATCTTGAGATGTCCAAGGAGCAGTGCTGAAGAAAGAAAAGAAAGACTTGCATTTATATAGCACCTTTCACGATCACCGGACATCTCGAAGGCCGTGGTTCTGCAAGGAGGTGGTGATGGAGCTTTGCAATCTTCTGCAGACATACCTGGCACCAGGATCTCGCTGTCAGTAGCAGTAAAAGTGACAGTAGTACTGAACTTCTATGCTACCGGCTCCTTCCAGTCTCATATAGGCGATATATGCAACATCTCACAGTTTGCAGTACATCGCTGCGTTCAGCAGGTCATCGACGCTCTTTACGGCAAACAAGTGGAGTACATTAAGTTCAGCATGTCAAAGGAAGACCAGGAAGCGTGCACCTGTGGCTTTGCCAGGATAGCGGGCTTCCCCAGGGTTCAAGGAGCCATTAATTGTACACATGGCATTGAGGGCCCCGCCCCGCAATGGAAAGATCTTTCGGAATCGCAAAGGATTCCACGCCCTCAACGTACAGCTGGTCTGCGATCACAGGCAGATGATCCTCGCTGTCAATGCTCAAAGTCCTGGCAGCTGCCACGTTGCCTTCATCCTGCAGGAGAGCACTGTGCCACGACTCTTCAAGCCACTGCATGAAGGCTTTGGCTGGCTCCTGGGTGACAAAGGATATGGTGTGACCACCTGGCTGATGACACCCCTCTGCAATCCCACAACCCCGGGCCATTATCGAACAAGCTATCGGCGTTCTGAGGCAGTGTTTCTGCTGCCTTGACTGCTCTGGAGGGGCATTCCAGTACTCACCTGATGGGGTCTCCATGATCACCGTTGTTTGCTGCACGCTGCATCACTTGGCTATTATGAGAGGCCAGCCATTACCAGCAGGGATGGATGATCCACCTCAGGAGGAGGATGACGATGAGGAGGAAGATGAGGAGCCTCAGTCAAGGAGGAGCAGCATGACACTGCTGCCGCTGGAAAGGCTGCTCATCAGAGACTCATCGCTCATTGATTCCAGTGAATGACTGTTGACGTGCCGAATGGCCAGCCTATACACCTGGGCATCAACTCAACACATCACTACATACCTTGCAGCCCTCCGTACTTAATAATCACTGCATCATCATGTGAACAATCCAAACGTGGTTTATTGCAAACATAAATCATGTGTGCTGAAAACAAGCACAAGACAACAACTTCATCCCCAACACATCACCATACCCACAAAACCCCTTCAAACATTCTCTGAGACATACAAGTGCAACTAGTTTTAAAAGCTCATCTCTTCTCAAGGTGAGCATATGTGGTCACCTTCTCACAGGTCTTTACTTTGTCTTAGAGGACTTTATCACCCCTTCCCTTCTCTTCCCCCACGCCTACTGCTCCTCCTCAGTGGGGTCTCAGGGCCTTCATCAAGGCTTGTAGTCGGTTGCTGATTTGGATCCGTAGCCACACATGATGGCCTAGCAAGACATGTCCAACCACCTTGGCTCTGGAAGACCCGGCTGTGAACTGCATAACCTCAGCATGGGTGGAAAAACTCTTGTGGATAGGGTGCAGAGAGTGGCAGCTGCGAAGATGGAATTCTGTTGTCCTGAGAAATGACATCACATTCTAATTGGCCCAACAGGCTGCTACTCTACCGGGGCAGAGCATCATCTGCAGAAATCTGGGTGAGGTCCGATTCCTGCCCTGGTTCAGCAAGGTTAGGTCCCCGTTGAACTGATGGGGTCCCAGACCGGATGGATCTATTTGCCTCTGCATCAAGAATGTCTGTGACTGCAGTACACCAGAGAGCTGACTCAGGACACCACGCACTGATGACAATTGAGTATGCAGGCCTACAATAGCATTGGCCTGGTGCTCAATGGCCACTGCAACGTTAGTCATAGCCCATGCCAACATGTCTGGGACCCCATTGTCATTGTTTGCATCCATTGGTATCTGCCAAAGATGGGCTCGATGGGCTGCTGAGAGCCATGAGCAATAGTTGAGGTGGACTCCTCCATCCTCGCAGCTAGTGCATGGAGACTCTGGGGCACCCTTGCTATTGCATCCAACAGATCGCTGTTCAACTGCAGGGATTGTCTTGTGACAACCTCAAGATCGGACTCGTCATCAGAGTGCTGCTGAGCATCACTCAGGTGCACACCGAGTTAGCCCCCGGCTTCCCCTCCCCCATGATGTTAGAGGAGGTCACTGGGTCCCGAAGCATCACCCACCTCCACATCCCCACCACCCTTTGGTCAACAGCACTGCTGGCCCCGCTCTCAGATGGCACAGCCTCCTGCGTCAGGTCGAAGGAGGTGTCGTCCTCCGGCTCCTACTCATCCTCTTCTTCGGCGCCACCATCTGCTCCCATGGAAGACGCCAGAGAAGGCTCCGGTGCATCTGACTGATCATCTGAAAGCACAACCACGAACAGTGGTTACCGGCAGGGGATGGGGCCGGGAGCGAGAAAGGCATCCAGTCTCATGGAAATAACTGCACGTTGATGGTGTGAGGGCCAAGTGTCCTGCAGGTCGCTGCAAAGGAACTCAACATACCGTCACTGTCCTGAGGGGGGTCGGCCGCACCCACCCCCATCGCATCAACTTGGATGCCCATCAGGGCAGCTATCCATTCCTCCAACAGAGTGAGGACTTGGAGGTCTGGCTCCCCTCCACCAATCCGCATTTGCTCCAGCCAGTTGTGTGTGAGCTTCGACTAACAGTAAAGAGAAAGAAGACCTCTAACTCTGACTATCAGTGTGTCCCAAGTGCCTTACATACTTTGGTACATTTTACTCTGACAGTCTTCACAGTTCGATGTAAGTAGCATTCACTGCGTGGACTTGCTGTGTTGGGATTAGAGAGCCAGGACCTAACTGTAACGGTGAGGCTACTGTCTTCGAGACGCACATGAAGACTGAGGAGTCAACAACATGAGGGGTGGTCTGCAGTGCTAATAGCAAGGTTAACAGCACATGCAGGCCCTCGCAGTGGGTAAGGCTGCAAATGGGAACCATGACTGTGGCCTCACCCACTTAGAGCATGGATTCCTCAAAACACTACATTGAGCAGAGAGTGCACATTGAGGTCAGAGCATAGCATGTTGAAGTTTGAAATTAAAGATAGCCTCATTATCCGCGTCAGATCCTTCCACTTTGTTCAGCATTGCATAGCTGTCCTTGGCACCGTGTCACTCGCAGACACATGCTCTGCTATTTCCCTCCATAGCCTTCGGTATGGTTGGGGTCTCCTCCTAGCGTCTATCCTCCGCATCTGCCGACGTCTCTCCAGGGCATCACGGAGTGCATCCAGTGTGGAATCTGTGAGCCGATGGGCATGCTGATAGCTGCTGCTGCAAGGTCTGCCATGCTCACCATCTGAGTGAGTGTGCAGGAAGTGAATATACCCACTAGGCATTGAGACGCCCAATCAACACCTCAATTCAATCCAGGTGACGCCACTATGTCTGTGAGCTCCCGGATGTTGAGCCCACGCTTAACAGCCCACTTAGCGCAGTATAGCACCTCCAGGTAAGTGTGCAACTCCACAATTTTACGCTGCTATCAATTCTTTAGGCGTCAACACTAAATTTTGCGTTTGGGAACCGTGCCTGAAGCGAGACGTTAATAATTTCTCTCATGCGGTGACACCGCCTCAAAAATGGCACTACTGAATTTCGACCCCATAATTCCTCTTTTTGAATTACCACCGTCTTGAGATAAAGGCCAACATATAATTAGCCTTTTTGTTTACTTTTTGTACCTGTGAATTATCCTTAATTCTTCCACCCTCCTTAAACTTAAGCTCATGGAAAACTCTGCTGATCATACCCTAACTCGCACCAAGCCCCGTTCACTCATCACTCCTGTGCTCGTTGACCTACATTGGTTCCTGGTCCAGCAATGCATCAAATTTTAAATTCTCAACCTTGTTTTCAAATCCTTCCATGGCATCGCCCCTCCCTATCTCAATATCTGCCTCCAGTCATCCAACCCTCCAATAACTCTGCATTTCTCCAATTCTGGCCTCTTTTGCAACCCCTATTTCCTTTGCCCCACCATTGATGGCTGTGCCTTCAGCTGTCTAGGCCTTAAGGTCTGAAATTTCCTTCCTAATCCTCTCCACCTCTCTAACTCTCTGTTTACATTGCTCCTTAAAACTTATTTCTTTGACCAAACTTTTGGTCACCTGTTCCAGGTTATAAGGTCTTTAGAAAGGTTAGCAAATCTGGGAGGGAGAGGGGTGGGTAGTCTTATTGACTGAAATTACGATTACAACATTAGTAAGAGGGGATATAAGTAAGAGAAAGCAATCTGCAAAAACTCCAATGTTAGGATTGAGGACTTAAAACTGTAATGAGAGTTGGTTATAGGTCTCCTGATAGCAACAATAAAGTGGCACAGTAGATACTGTAGATGGGAGCAGAAAGTTGCAAAGGAGCATTGATAGATCAAGTGAGTGCGCAAAATTGTGGCAGATGGAGTTCACTGTGGAAAAGTGTGAGGTCCTCTCCTTTGAACCCAAGAAAGATAGATCAGAGTATTTTCTAAATGGCGAGCAGCTAGGAACTGTAGATAAGCCAAGAGATGCGAGGGTTAAGTTCAGAAACCACAAAAAGCCTTTATCTCAAGAGGGCTGGAGTACAAAGGGGAGGAAGTTAGGTTACGGTTGTACAGAGCTCTGGTTAGACTCCATCTAGAGTACTGCCTTCAGTTCTGGGCACTCACTTCAGGAAGGATATATTGGCAGTGAAGGGGGTGCAGCGCAGATTCACCAGAATGTTACTGGGGCTAAAGGGGTCACATTTTGGGGACGGGTTGCACAGGTTAGGCTTGTATTCCCTTTAATATAGAAGATTAACAACTTACATCTTATATAGCGCCATTAATATAGTGAAACATCCCAAGGCGATTCACAGGTCCGTTATCAAACAGAATTTGACACTGAGCCACATAAGATATTAGGACAGCTGCCGAAAAGCTTGGTCGAAGAGATAGGTTTTAAAGAACGTCCTAAAGGAGGAGAGGGTGTGTTGAGAGGTGGAGAGGTTTAGGAGGTAATTTAGAGCTGAGGGCCTCAGCAGCTGAATGCACGGTCATCAATTCCCGATTTTCTTGATTGTCAGGCAATGTCCCCAGCAGCCTCCAGCTGCTGCCTTGTGCTTGTGTGTGCAGTCTTCCCTCCCGGCAGATTGCCTTCAATCTGGCTGGCTGCCGGGTGGGAAATGCGCTAGGAAATATTCTGAAATCCTGCTGTTAAATTCGGCAGGACCTCCCACATTCCTGGCATTTCCAACTTTCCTGGCTGCTAACTGGCTCCTTCCCCGCCTCTCCGTAAATATCAGGGCCTATATGTTCTATATTGGTATGCATATTTTTGTAGTTTTACAGAGTCAATTTCTGCCAACCTAAAGGTAAAAACTTTGCATTGGGTAATGAAAATCTGCTTTATTGAAATTAAATCTATTGGGATTTTTTTTAAAGAAAGAAATAACATACCTTGCAAACCTGGTGATGAATAATTTTAGCCCAGAAATGATTATTGATGATATTAGTAGATAAGTGGATTACTCGTTATGATATCCTTAGCCTGCTGTTTTAATATAGGCATTAACATATTGGTTTCAAATGGATTACTACCGCCATTAATATAGCACAAGGACGTAGTACAATTATGTAAACTGCTTGTCTACTAATATTGGCAATAGGAATTTCTAGACTCTTGCCTATAAAATATTTTCATTGAGAACCTTGTATTTTTGTTCTTTGAACAGTATCTCAGCGTCATGGAGCTACTTGGATCTATTGATATGATGTCACGAAACCTGCCATATAGAAAATATAAACCAAATGTCCCTTGTCACAACAATGCTAAAATATGGTAAACATTTTCATTCATTTTTCTGTTTAGGAATTGAACTTCATTATTTGAAAGAATATGAACAGTTTCTCTTGTGGAGGACTTGATTTTATTTTGTTTATTAAATGAATTGTTCTAGTAGTGACTGAACTATGCAAGATAGCAATATGAAGACAATAGTAGATGAGGGAATTTATCATATCAGTTGTTAAAAGGATGCCTACCATACAATTTTACTTTAGCTGCTAGTTATGACTAATTATATCCTTAGCTGATTTGTATATTTAACATAACTTGTATTAAAGCATTAAATATTTTATGGTTTTACAGCAGAACGAGAAGTAAAATGTGGCATTTGAAAATGAGAGTGCGCTATTTAAACAATGTTTTTACATTTGATCTAACAGCAATTGCACTTCCATGCTTGTATTGAGGATTTACCATATATGTGTCACTGTCATAATGTCACTGATACTTTAAATGTGTTAGCTGAGGAGCAAAAATATTTAAGAGTAGATTTTACATATTCAAAGTCTAATGCAGTGCTTTGAGAGCTGGGAGCATATATTGGGCATTCGCGTGTGGTGGTTAGCGCGCACTGCAGGACTTTTTTGTCTTTTAAAGTTCTGTGCTGGACGCATGCATTTGTAAAATCTATCCTTTTAACATATGACTAGTTTGTAATGCTTTTACTTTGGTATATTAAAACCTGCAGTAATAAACCCACAACTTATCAAACCTTCCCTTTTTAGTGCTATATGACAAAATGCCTGCTAAATTACCAGATAGTAAGTTTCAAGTAATTATGATGTTGTGATTTCCTACGGTCCCATAAAGAATCTAGCTGGAGTAAATGCTCTATTTCCATGCTTGATATATCATTAATGATGCTAAAATTATATATCTTGCACCAATTCTAATTGTTTTCTACTTGGTGGTTTTTTTATTACTGCTGCTTTTAATATGCCAAAGTAAAAGCATTACAGACAAGCTAGGTATGGAAGGATGGAATTTACAAGTGTGTCTTTCCAGCACAGAACTTTGGACAAAAAAATACTGCCGTGCTATTTGAAGGCCATGTCCAAATACTAATGTATACTCCTGGCTTGCAAAGCACTGCACTAGAGTGTGAATATGTAAAATCTACCCTTAAATACTTTTGCTCCAGAGCTAACTTATTTAAGAGATCAATAGTATAAAAAAAAATGAGTTGAATTTTGCAATACAGCTGAGGGGTTTCTATGCAATGACTGTCTTTGACTGCTGCTTTATAGCATAACAGCTGTCAAAAAGCAGGAAACTATGGATCAGTTAGCCTAGAATCTGTGATTGAGAAAATGTTGGAGTCCATTATTAAAGAAGCAGTAGCAGGACCTTTGGAAAAGCATAATTCGGTCAGGCAGAGTCTGAATGGATTTATGAAGGGGAAGTCATGGTTGACAAATTTGCTGGAATTCTTTGAGGATGTAACGAACAGGGTGGATAAAGGGGAACCAGTGGATGTGGTGTATTTGGACTTCCAGAAGGCATTTGACAAGGTGCCATATAAAAGGTTCTGCACAAGATAAAGGTTCACGGGGTTGAGGGTAATATATTAGCATGGATAGAGAATTGGATAACTAACAGAAAACAGAATCTGGATAAATGGTTCATTCTCAGGTTGGCAATCAGTAACTAATGGGGTGCCACAGGGATCAGTGCTGGGACCCCAGCTATTTACAATCTATATTAATGACTTGGAAGAAAGGACCGAGTGTAACGTAGCCAAGTTTGCTGATGATACAAAGATGGGAGGAAAAGCAATGTGTGTGGAGGACACAAAAAATCTGCAAAAGGACATAGACAGGCTAAGTGAGTGGGCAAAAATTTGGCAGATGGAGTATAATGTTGGAAAATGTGAGGTCATGCACATTGATAGAAAAAAATCAAAGAGCAAGTTATTTTATTTAAATGGAGAAAAATTGCAAAGTGCTGCAGTACAGCAGGACCTGGGGGTACTTGTGCATGAAACACAAAAGGATAGTATGCAGGTACAGCAAATGATCAGGAAGGCCAATGGAATTTTGGCCTTTATTGCAAAGGGGATGGAGTATAAAAGCAGGGAAGTCTTGCTACAGCTATACAGGGTATTGGTGAGGCCACACCTGGAATACTGCCTGCAAAGGATATACTTTGGAGGCAGTTCAGAGAAGGTTCACGAGGTTGATTCCGGGGATGAGGGGGTTGACTTATGAGGAAAGGTTGAGGAGGTTGGGCCTCTACTCATTGGAATTCAGAAGAAATGAGAGGTGAACTTATCGAAATGTAGAAGATTATGAGGGGGCTTGACAAGGTGGATGCAGAGAGGATGTTTCCACTGATAGGGGAGACTAGAACTAGAGGGCATAATCTTAGAATAAGGGGCCGCCCATTTAAAACTGAGATGAGGAGGAATTCCTTCTCTCAGAAGGTTGTAAATCTGTGGAATTCGCTGCCTCAGAGCTGTGGAAGCTGGGACATTGTCTATCTCTGATTTAAATGTATTCAGTTTCTTAACCGATAAGGGAATAAGGGGTTATGGGGCGTGGGCAGGGAAGTGGACCTGAATCCATGATTGGATCAGCCATGATCGTATTAAATAACAGAACAAGCTCGAGGGGCCGTATGGCCTACTCCTGCTCCTATTTCTTATGTTCTTATAACATTTGGGAGATAACACCTATACTTACAGATCTTAGTCTACAACTTAGAATTATGTGGTAGTTCAAATGAACAGGCTACCCTTTAATTGAACTCTTGGTTTGATCAAATATTTAAATTCCTTGTTTAAGTATAGAAGAGTTAAAACTTTCCTGTAAAAATGTAGACTTGCATTGTTTTTAAGTGGACGCTGTTGTATTGCTTTTGTCTTCATCAGGTGGACATATGCTATAAATAGCATATTGCATGAGAATATAAAGCCTGCACTTGATGCATGGTCATGGAAGCACATTCGAAAGCACAGGCAAAAAGTAAAGAACTACAGGCAACTCTATAAATCAAGAATTACAACTAAAAAACCAGATGAAGAACTTGTCAAGATACTTGAGGTTGGGGGACAGTTTATATGAAATAAATGTTTAATCATTTTAAAGCTAATTAAAAAAATATTATTATTACTTTACTATTAATATGGAATTATATATGCCATTATATGTGATAAACTGTGACAAATTGATCAAGACCTAACAGCTCAACATTTGTTTCTGAACTTTTTTTAAATTGTGAAAACCGTGGGACCGAAATTTGAGACCCCAGCACCACGGTGTAAATGCTTGGCTATACCTGCCTATAACTGCAGTGACTTTACCAAAATTCTTGTGGTTGGGGTGATGTTATTTACTGCAAATAAAATGGATGTCTTGGCAGCAAGCATCATCACCCTGTTTGACTGTGGTGGCATTACATTCTAGCCCAGTCCTGTTTTCAACCAATGTCCTGACAGACATGCACTGCTAGCAGGGATGCAGGATCGTGAACAGGAGCAGGACACTCCAATTTGCTCCACTCTAATCCAAGATTGTATATAGAATTAAATAGAATCGTGCCTGTGCCGGCTTTTCGAAAGAGCTGTCTAATTTTTTTAAAATTTGTTCATGAGAAGTGGGCGTGCTAGCAAAACCAGCATTTATTGCCCATCCCTAATTGCCCTCGAAGTTGGTGGTGAGCCGTCTTCTTGAAAGGCTACAGTCCGTGAGATAAAGGTACTCCCACAGTGCTGTTAGGAAGGGAGTTCCAGGATTTCTACCCAGTGACAATGAAGGAACAGTGATATATTTCCAAGTCAGGCAGGTATGCGATGTGGAGGGGAACTTGCAGGTAATTGTGTTCCCATGCGCTTCCTGCCCTTGTTTTTATAGGTGGTAGCGGTCGTGGGTTTGCAATATGCTGTCGAAGAAGCCTTGGTGAGTTGCTGCAGTGCATCTTGTGGATGGTACACACTGCAGCCATGGTGGAAGGAGTGAATGATTATGGTGGTGGATGGGATATCAATCAAGTGGGTTGCTTTGACCTGGATGGTATTGAGCTTCTTGAGTGTTGTTGGAGCTGCACTCATCCAGGCAAGTGGAGAGCATTCCATTGCACTCCTGACTTGTGCTTTGAAGATGGTGGAAAGGTTTTGAGGATTCAGGAAGTGAGACCCAGACTCTGACCTGCTCTTGTAGCTACAGTATTTACGTGGTTGGTGCAGTTAAGTCACTCGTCAATGTTAACCCCCTCCCCCCCCCCCCCCCCCCCCCGAGAATGTTGATGGTGTGGGATTCGGCGATGGTAATGCTGTTGAATGTCAAGGAGCAGTGGTTAGACCCTCTCTTGTTGGAGATAGTCATTGCCTAGCACTTCTGTGGTGCATATATTACTTGCCACTTTTCAGTCCAAGCCTGAATGTTGTCCAGGTCTAGTTGCAGGCACAGACTGCCTTATTACCTGAGGATTTGCGAATGGAACTGAACACTGTGCAATCATCAGTGAACATCCCTACTTCTGACCTTCTGATGGAGGGAAGACCATTGATGAAGCAGCTGAAGACGGCTGGGCCAAGGACACTGCCCTGAGGAGCTCCTGCAGCAATGTCCTGGGGCTGTGATGAATGACCTCCAACAACAACCAGAATCTTTCTTTGTGCTAGGTGTGACGACAGCCAGTGGAAAGTCCCCACCCCCGCAATTCCCATTGACTTCAATTTTACTTGGGCTCCTTGATGCCTCACTCGGTCAAATGCAGCCTTGATGTGAAACATAGAAACATAGAAAATAGGTGCAGGAGTAGGCCATTTGGCCCGTCGAGCCTGCACCACCATTCAGTGAGATCATGTCTGATCATTCCTTCAGTACCCCTTTCCTGCTTTCTCTCCATACTCCTTGATCCCTTTAGCTGTAAGGGCCATATCTAACTCCCTCTTGAATATATCCAATGAACTGGCATCAACAACTCTCTGCGGCAGGGAATTCCACAGGTTAACAATTCTCTGAGTGAAGAAGTTTCTCCTCATCTCAGTCCTAAATGGCCTGCCCCTTACCCTGGTTCTGGACTTCCCGAACATCGGGAACATTCTAACCTGTCCCATCCCGTCAGAATCTTATATGTTTCTATGAGATCCTCTCTCCTCCAGTGTATAAAGGCCCAGTTGATCCAGTCTCTCCTCATGTGTCAGTCCAGCCATCCCTGGAATCAGTCTGGTGAACCTTCGCTGCACTCCCTCAATAGCAAGAACGTCCTTCCTCAGATTAGGAGACCAAAACTGAACACAATATTCCAGGTGAGGCTTCACCAAGGCCCTGTACAACTGCAGTAAGACTTCCCTGCTCCTATACTCAAATCCCCTAGCTATGAAGGTCAACATACCATTTGCCTTCTTCACCGTCTGCTGTACCTGCATGCCAACTTTCAATGACTGATGAACCATGACACCCAGGTCTCGTTGCACTTCCCCTTTTCCTAGTCTGCCACCATTCAGATAATATTCTGCCTTTCATTTTTGCCCCGAAAGTGGATAACCTCACATTTATCCACATTATACTGCATCTGCCATGTATTTGCCCACTCGCCTAACCTGTCCATGTCACCCTGCAACCTCTTAGCGTCCTCCTCACCGCTCACACCGCCACCCAGTTTAGTGTCATCTGCAAACTTGGAGATATTACACTCAATTTCATCATCTAAATCATTAATGTATATTGTAAAGAGCTGGGGTCCCAGCACTGAGCCCTGCGGCACCCCCCTCGTCACTGCCTGCCATTCTGAAAAGGACACATTTATCTCGACTCGCTGCTTCTTGTCTGCCAATCAGTTTTCTATCCACGTCAGTACATTGCCCCCAATACCATGTGCTTTGATTTTGCACACCAATCTCTTGTGTGGGACCTTGTCAAAAGCCTTTTGAAAGTCCAAATACACCACATCCACTGGTTCTCCCTTGTCCACTCTACTAGTTACATCCTCAAAAAATTCTTGAAGATTTGTCAAGCATGATTTCCCTTTCATAAATCCATGCTGACTTGGACCGATCCTGTCACTGCTTTCCAAATTCGCTGCTCTTTCACCCTTAATGATTGATTCCAACATTTTCACCACTACTGATGTCAGGCTAACCGGTCTATAATTACCCATTTTCTCTCCCTCCTTTTTTAAAAAGTGGTGTTACATTAGCTACCCTCCAGTCCATAGGGACTGATCCCAAGTCGATAGACTGTTGAAAAATGATCACCAATGCATCCACTATTTCTAGGGCCATTTCTCTAAGTACACTGGGATGTAGACTATCAGGCTCCGGGGATTTATCGGCCTTCAATCCCATCAATTTCCCAAACACAATTTCCCGCCTAATAAGGATATCCTTCAGTTCCTCCTTCTCACTAGATCCTCGGTCCCCCAGTACATCCGGAAGGTTATTTGTGTCTTCCTTCGTGAAGACAGAACCAAAGTATTTGTTCAATTGGTCTGCCATTTCTTTGATCCCCATTATAAATTCACCCGAATCCGACTGCAAGGGACCTACGTTTGTCTTTACTAATCTTTTTCTCTTCACATATCTATAGAAGCTTTTGCAGTCAGTTTTTATGTTCCTGGCAAGCTTCCTCTCGTACTCTATTTTCCCCCTCTTAAATAAACCCTTTGTTCTCCTCTGCTGAATTCTAAATTTCTCCCAGTCCTCAGGTTTGCGGCTAAATTATATTTCTCTTCCTTGGATTTAACACTATCCTTAATTTCCCTTGTTAGCCATGGTTGAGCCACCTTTCTCGTTTTATTTTTACTCCAGACAGGGATGTACAATTGTTGCAGTTCATCCATATGATCTTTAAAGGTTTGCCATTGCCTATCCACCACCAACCCTTTAAGTATCATTTGCCAGTCCAATCTAGCCAATTCGCGCCTCATACCATCAAAGTTACCGTTTCTTAAGTTCAGGACCCTAGTTTCCGAATTAACTGTGTCACTCTCCATCTTAATAAAGAATTCTACCATATTATGGTCACTCTTCCCCAAGGGGTCTCGCACAACAAGATTGCTAATTAGTCCCTTCTCATTACACATCATCCAGTCTAGAATGGCCAGCTCTCTGGTTGGTTCCTCGACATATTGGTCTAGAAAACCATTCCTAATATACTCCAGGAAATCCTCCTCCACCGCATTGTTACCAGTTAGTTTAGCTCAGTCAATATGTAGATTAAAGTCGCCCATGATTACTGCTGTACCTTTGTTGCACACATCCCTTATTTCTTGTTTGATGCTGTCCCCAACCTCACTACTACTATTCGGTGGCCTGTACACAACTCCCATTAGCGTTTTCTACCCTTTGGTATTCCATAGCTCCACCCATACCGATTCCACATCATCCAAGCTAATGTCCTTCCTTACAATTGCATTAATTTCCTCTTCAACCAGCAACGCCACCCCGCCTCCTTTTTCTTTCTGTCTATCCTTCCTAAATGCTGAATGCCCTTGGATGATGAGTTCCCAGCCTTGGTCACCTTGGAGCCATGTCTCTGTGATGCCAATCACATCATATCCGTTAACTGCTATCTGCACAGTTAATTCATCCACCTTATTCCGAATACTCCTCGCGTTGAGGCACAGAGCCTTCAGGCTTGTCTTTTTAACACACTTTGCCCCTTTAGAATTTTGCTTTTTTTTTGTTTTTTGCCTTGGGTTTCTCTGCCCTCCAGTTTTACTATTATCTTTCTATCTTCTGCTTCTGGCTCCATTTTATTTCCCTCTGTCTCCCTGCATAGGTTCCCGTCCTCCTGCCATATTAGTTTAACTCCTTCTCAACAGCACGAGCAAACACTCCCCCTAGGACATTGGTTCCGGTCCTGCCCAGGTGCAGACCGTCCGGTTTGCACTGGTCCCACCTCCCCCAGAACCGGTTCTAATGCCCCAGGAATTTGAATCCTTCCCTTCTGCACCACTGCTCAAGCCACGTATTCATCTGAGCTATCCTGCGATTCCTACTCTGACTAGCACATGGCGCTGGTAGCAATCCTGAGATTACTACTTTTGAGGTCCTACTTTTGAATTTAACTCCTAGCTCCCTAAATTTGTCTCGTAGGACCTCATCCCGTTTTTTACCTATTGTTGGTAAAGGCAGTCACTCTCGCCTCACCTCTGGAATTCAGCACTTTTGTCCATGTTTGGACCAAGGATGTAATAAGATCTGGGTTTGAGTGGTCCTGACGGAACCTAAACTGTGCAGCTGAGCAGGTTATTGGTCAGTAAGTGGTGCTTGATAGTACTGTCGGCGACACCTTCCATGACTTTTCTGATGATTGAGAGTAAACTGATGGGGCAGTAATTGGCCAGGTTGAATTTGTCCTGCTTTTTGTGGACAGAACGTACCTGGGCAATTTTCCACCTTGTCGGGTAGATGCCAATGTTGTAGCTGTAGTGAAAACGCTTGACTAAAGTCGCAGCTAATTCTGGAGTACTAGTCTTCAGCTGGGATGTTATTGGGGCCCTTAGCCTTTTTGCATCCAGTGCCCTCAGCCGTTTCTTGATGTCACGTGGAGTGAATCGAATTGTCTGAAGACTGGCTTCTGTGATGGTGGGTAACTCCGGACGGGGCTAAGGTGGATCATCTACTTGACACTTCTGGCTGAAGATGGTTGCAAACCCTTCAGCCTTGTATTTTGCACTCGCGTGCTTTGAGGATGGGGAATTTCATGGAGCTTCCTCCCATTAGTTGTTTAATTGTCCACCACCATTCACGACCAGATTTGGCAGAATCATCAGAATGGGTGAACTCAACGCCCATATCGCCCAGCGTTACTTTCGGCATGTAATTAAAGGTGTGATTTAATAATACTGACCGCCCACTGTTTTTTGTCGTAAAGATCACATTTGCTGAAACTAATGCCCAGTATATCGTCTATCCTTACTTTCGGCACCTCGCACACACCTCGCCAACAATATCGCTCGCCAAAATAAACGCTGGGAAAATGTTGAACTATCCGGAACTACTCACAACTGTATGGACGCCATGTTCTAAATCATTTAAAAGGCTACTGCGCTTCAACCTCGGGGGAGTTTGGATGTACTTTGGAGGTGATGTGAACATCTGAACAAACATCTTTTCATTGTGTGGACAATTGTAATGTGCTAGGTGTCTTAGTGGGGACATTCATTCTTTGTGAACAATCGGTGGAAAACAGATAGCTATTGGAATGGGGCCTATCCTTTCTCACCCTCTCTTGATGACCATTCACATGCTGCAGACTTGAGATGGCAGAAGGTACACTCGACAGCATCATGTGCCCAATCTAAGACATAGCAGACTGATGAGGAGGACCAGACGTTGCACCCCCCGCAAGTACAGGGAGAAGCAGTCTTACCTCAACTTGTGCTGCACCACCTGCCTCAGGAGACTGTGCTTCCACAAAGAGGTTATCAGTGAGATATGCCAGCTCATGAGGGGAGATCTGCAGCCTGCCAGCACCATCAGGACTGCACTGTCTGTCGAGGTCAAGGTCACCGCGGAATTTTCGTTCTATGCGTCGGGTTCCTTTCAGGCCTCAGCAGGCAACATTTGGGGTATATTTCAGCATGACACATTGCTGCATTAGACATGTCACTGAAGCTCTACGCACACAGAATGGACTTTATCAGCTTCCCTATGACCAGGGAGGCTCAGACTGACAGGGCTTTAGGATTCTACCGAATTGCTAACTTCCCCAAGGTGCAGGGAGCAATAGATTGTACTCACATCATGATGCGGGCACCTTTTCAGGATGCAGAGGTTTTCAGGAACTGCAAGGAATTCCACTCCCTGAATGTGCAACTTGTCGACCACCAGCAAATTATTATGGTAGTGAATGCTAAATTTCCGGGCAGCATCCATGATGCTCACATCCTGCGTGAGAGCACTGTATCTGACTTGTTTACCAGTAAGCCACAAGGTCAATGCTGGATGCTTGGTGACAAAGGATATGGCCTCGCCACCTGGCTGATGACCCCCCTGCGTGACACCCACACCGAAGCCGAGAAGCAATACAACGAGAGCCACAGAGCCACTCGCAATATCGTGCAGAAAACCATTGGTGTGCTTAAGCAGCGCTTTAGATGCCTGGACCACTCTGGAGGCGAGCTCCAATACCACCCTGAGCAGGTAGCTCAATTCGTGCTGGTGTGCTGCATGCTGCACAGCTTGGTTATCAGGAGGGGACAAGAATTGCCAGAAGGGTCTGACGGTTCACCTCAGGAGAGAGAGGAAGAGGAGGACAAGGAGGTGGACGCTGACATCGGAACAGACAATCAGGCTGACGCAGAAGCCATGCACCCGCCCCCTTGTAGACCACAGGAAAGGGCCCGTGATGGCATCATAGCTGCAAGACTGTTCGTCAGGAGCTCATAAATGAGTGCTTTGCTTGAAAGAACGTTGGTGGTATTTACAAAGCTGCAACACTGCTGGGTGTGTAGGTCATACATCAATGGTGGGCATCAGCTTGGTGACCGTTCAAGTTTAAGTTGATTCAAGTTAAGTGTAATTATACCCTTTCATATTAAGGAATCACCAGTGTGTAACGGTGCAGCTATCTAAGCCAATGCGTAACAAGGTTATGTTAAATAAAAAACATCTAATCTGACCATTTGTCTGAAATCACAAGTATATTTGTAAGAACCACCCCGCCCTAGCCCACAACAAATTTATCATATTTACATCATTACAGTAGTCCCCATTTCCAACAAAACAGAACACAAATGCAAACCAACAAGGTAGCCCCTCGCCCCTTGCCCGACCCTCCCACCAAAATAGCAACAGCAACATAAAAATATGCCCCAGACAACACCTGTGGTCATGCACCTCACTTTCCTTCCTCCCTTCTCCTTCCCCTCCTGACTCCAAGCTACCTGGCCGAGGAGCTCCTCAGGGGCTACTTCATTGGCGGGTGGGGGGGGGGGGGGCGGGGATAATGGCAGAACCGCTGCTTGGATGGATACGTGAGAGGACGGTCCCGAGGTGGGAACGTGCTCCGAGCCCAGAAGCAAGATGTTGCTCTTGGCTCTTGTGGTGTTGGCAATCGGGGTGCGGCACCTTGGGGTGCAGTGCTGTGCTCTAGAATCACTGGGAGCCCTCTGCCACCAGTGTTCCTGGCTAACAGCTCCAGGGCCTCCTCCATACCTTCTATGTTATGTATTATTTGTTGGACAAAAACTCGGTGCCAACTATGTTCTTGGTGCTTAGTAGGCCTTTTGCTGCTGGTGAATTTCCCTCGTGCCTCCCACAACAGCCAAACAAGCACACACTACACCCACACACGCTTTCAATCACTCTCTGCTCCCTCTCTCTGTCTCTTCTGCGCATGTAATGATGACCCCTGACCTCTTGAATCGCGGGAATCAAGCGTTGCCATGCCCGTTGTGTAATGAGAAAGGACTAATTTGACAATTTTGTTGTGCGAGGCCCCTTGGGGAAGAGTGACCATAACATGATAGAATTCTATATTAAGATGGAGAGTGACAGTTAATTCAGAAACTAGGGTCCCGAACTTAAGGAAAGGTAACTTCGATGGTTTGAGGCGTGAATTGGCTAGAATAGACTGCCAAATGATATTTAAAGGGTTGATGGTGGATAGGCAATGGCAAACATTTAAAGATCATATGGATGAACTTCAGCACTTGTACATCCCAGTCTGGAGTAAAAATAAAACGGGAAAGGTGGCTCAACCGTGGCGAACAAGGGAAATTAAGGATAGTGTTAAATCCAAGGAAGAGGCATATAAGTTAGCCAGAAAAAGCAGCAAACCTGAGGACTGAGAAATTTATAAATCAGCAGAGGAGGACAAAGGATTTAATTAAGAGGCAGAAAATAGAGTACGAGAAGAAGCTTGCTGGGAATATAAAAACTGACTGCAAAGGTTTCTATAGATATGTGAAGATTAAAGATTAGTGAAGACAAGCGTAGGTCCCTTGCAGTCGGATTCAGGTGACTTTATAATGGGGAACAAAGAAATGGCAGACCAATTGAACAAATACTTTGGTTCTGTCTTCACGAAGGAAGACACAAATAACCTTCCGGAAGTACTAGGGGACCGAGGGTCTAGTGAGAAGGAGGAACTGAAGGATATCCTTATTAGGCGGGAAATTGTGTTAGGGAAATTGATGGGATTGAAGGCCGATAAATCCCCGGGGCCTGATAGTCTGCATCCCAGAGTACTTAAGGAAGTGGCCCTAGAAATAGTGGATGCATTGGTGATCATTTTCCAACATTCTATCGACTCTGGATCAGTTCCTATGGACTGGAGGGTAGCTGATGTAACACCACTTTTTAAAAAGGGAGGGAGAGAGAAAGCGGATAATTATAGACCGGTTAGCCTGACATCGGTGGTGGGGAAAATGTTGGAATCCATTATTAAGGATGAAATTGCAGCGAATTTGGAAAGCAGTGACAGGATCGGTCCAAGTCAGCATGGATTTATGAAGGAGAAATCATGCTTGACAAATCTTCTGGAACTTTTTGAGGATGCAACTAATAGAGAGGACAAGGGAGAACGAGTGGATGTGGTGTATTTGGACTTTCAAAAGGCTTTTGACAAGGTCCCACACAAGAGATTAGTGTGCAAAATCACAGCACATGGTATTGGGAGTAATATACTGATGTGGATAGAGAACTGTTTGGCAGATAGGAAGCAGAGAGTCGGGATAAATGTGTCCTTTTCAGAATGGCAGGCAGTGGCTAGTGGAGTGCCGCAGGGCTCAGTGCTGGGACCCCAGCTCTTTACAATATACATCAATGATTTAGATGATGAAATTGAGTGTAATATCTCCAAGTTTGCAGATGACACTAAACTGGTGGCGGTGTGAGCTGTGAGTGGGACGCTAAGAGTATGCAGGGTGACTTGGACAGGTTAGGTTAGTGGGCAAATGCATGGCAGATGTTGTAGAATGTGGATAAATGTGAGGTTATCCACTTTGTGGGCAAAATCGTGAAGACAGAATATTATCTAAATGGCGGCAGATTAGGAAAAGGGGAGGTGCAATGAGATCTGGGTGTCATGGTTCATCAGCCATTGAAAGTTGGCATACATGTACAGCAGGCGGTGAAGAAGGCAAATGGTATGTTGGCCTTCATAGCTAGGGGATTTGAGTATAGGAGCAGGGAGATCCTACTGCAGTTGTACAGGGCATTAGGGAGGCCTCACCTGGAATATTATGTTCAGTTTTGGTCTCCTAATCTGAGGAAGGATGTTCTTGCTATTGAGGGAGTGCAGCCAAGGTTCACCAGACTGATTTCCGGGATGGATGGACTGACACATGAGGAGAGATTGGATCAACTGGGCCTTTATACATTGGAGTTTAGAAGGATGAGGGGAGATCTCATGGAAACGTATAAGATTCTGACGGGACGCGACAGGTTAGATGCGGGTAGAATGTTCCCGATGTTGGGGTAGTCCATAACCAGGGGCACAGTCTTAGGATAAGGGGTAGGCCATTTAGAACTGAGATGAGGAGAAACTTCTTCACTCAGAGAGTTGTTAACCTGTGGAATTCCCTGCCGCAGAGAGTTGTTGATGTCAGTTCATTGGGTATACTCAAGAGGGCGTTAGATATGGCCCTTACAGCTAAGGGGATCAAGGGGTATGGAGAGAAAGCAGGAAAGGGGTACTGAGGGAATGATCAGCCATGATCTTATTGAATGGTGGTGCAGGCTCGAAGGGCCGAATGGCCTACCCTGCACCTATTTTCTATGTTTCTAGGTTGCTCAGGACGGCGACACTTTACGGTAGAAGGTCCGAGAGATTTAACGCTAATGCCCATTTCATATCGCTCGCAGTAACGCCCAATTTTAAAAATGGAGACTCGGGGCTTTGAAAATGGGCGACAAGCTGGCGATCTGAAAAGCCATTTTTACCGCCCGCGCCGGAAATAACACCCATTTTTGGGTGATCTGCACAAAGTGTAAAATCTAGCCCTATATTCCTCCGAAGATTCTAAAGTATTTAGCCGACGGTATATGACATAAGCTTTCCTTTTTTTCTTTATCCTCCCCTGTAAGTCCCTCGACATCCAGGGGGCTCTAGAATTGTTATTCCCACCCTTTAAGGGCACATGTTTGGCCTGAGCCCTCCGATCTCCTCCTTGAATACCTCCCACAGTTCCGACACTGATTTACCTACAAGTAGCTGTTTCCAGTCCACTGTGGCCAAATCACTTCTCAACTTAGCAAAGTTAGCTTTTCCCCAATTTGGGACTTTTATTCCTAGTCTATCCTTGTCCTTATCCATAACTATCATGAATCTGACTGAATTATTGTCACTGGCACCCAAGTGCTCTCCCACTGATGACCTCTTTCACCTGCCCAGCTTCATTCCCCTAAAACTAAATCCAAAACCGCCCCCTCTCATGTTGGGCTTGTTACATACTGACTAAAAAAGTTCTCTTGAATACATTTTAAGAATTTCGCAGCCTCTGTACCCTTCACACTATATTTGTCCCAATCACTATTAGAATAGTTAAAATCCCCTACTATTAAAGGGTAGGACCTCAAAGGTAGTAATCTTCAGGTTACTACCAGTGCCACGTGCCAATGAGTATAAGAATAGAAGGATAGAGGGGATGAACACGTGGCTGGAGAGTTGGTGCAGGAGGGAAGGCTTTAAATTTCTGAGGCATTGGGACTGCCTCAGATTTTCCTAATCTGCCGCCATTTAGATAAAATCCCCTACTATTGGACTTCACAGAAATTTGCCTACATATTTGCTCCTCTATCTCCCTCCCACTGTTTGCAGGTCTATAATAAATGCCCAGCAGTGTGATCGCTCCTTTTTTATTTTTCAATTCGACTTATATGGCCTCATTTGATGATCCCTCTAACATATCATCCCTCCTCACCGGTAATAGTTTCTTTAATCAATACCACGACCCCTCCTGCCCTTTTCACCCCCCTCTCTGTCTTGTCTAAAAATCCTGTAACCAGGAATATTGAGCTGCCAAACCTGCCCCTCTTTCAGCCATGTCTCAGTAATGGCTATAATGTCATACACCTAAGTGTCTACCTGTGCTCTTGCCTCATCTGCCTTATTTGCTATACTCCTTGCATTAAAGTATATACGATTTAGCACAAGAAGACCTCCTTGATTACTATTTACTAACCCTTGTTTCCTCTATCTTACTGATTCATTTTCGAATTTTTCTTGCTGTCCAATTTCAGCTTTACTTCCTTCCGTATTGAATTTGTTCTCGGGGTCCCATCCCCCTGCCAAGCTAGCTTAAACTCTCTCTAACAGCACTTGCAAAACTCCCCGCGGAGATATTGGTCCCGGTGCTGTTGAGATGCAATCCGTCCGGTTTGTACAGGTCCCATCTCCCCCAGAGGCAGTCCCAATGCCTCAGAAATTTAAAGCCTTCCCTCCTGCACCAACTCTTCAGCCACGTGTTCATCCTCTCTATCCTTCTATTCTTATACTCATTGGCACGTGGCACCGGTAGTAACCTGAAGATTACTACCTTTGAGGTCCTACCCTTTAATGTTTCTCCTAGCTCCCTAAATTCTGCCTGCAGGACCTCATCTCTCTTTCTACCCATGTCATTGGTCCCGATATGGACCACGACCTCGAGCTGTTTACCCTCCCTCCCCCCAGAATGCCCTGCATCCGCTCTGTGACATCCTTGACCCTGGCACTAGGGAGGCACCATACCATCCTGGAGTCATGTCTACGGCCGCAGAAACGCCTCTCTGTTCCCCTAACTATTGAATCCCCTACCACTACAACGCTATCATTCTTTGTCCCTCTGCCCCCCCTTGGCGCCTTGGACTTGGCTCTGGCTGCACTCCCCAGAGGCACCAACACCTTCACTGGTACTCAAAAGAGAATATCTGTTGGAAAGCGAGATGGACTCAGGGGCTCCTGCACTACCTGCCTAGCATTCTTCCTCCATCTGATGTTCACCCACTGCCCCTCTGCCTGCACGCTTTTAAGCTGCGGGGTGACCACCTCCTGAAACATGCTATCCATGTAGCTCTCAGCCTTGTGGATGCACTGTATTGACTGCAGCTGTCGCTCAAGCTCCGAAACGCGGAGCTCGAGTAGTGGAAGCTGGAGACACATCCTGCACACATGGTTATCTAGGACGCATGAAGCGTCCAGGACTTCCCACATGCCGCAGGATGTGCACTCCACAGGACTGAGCTCCCCTGCCATCCCTCTATTTACCTGATTAAAAAGAAAAAGAGAGATACTTACGAATCAAACAGCCAATCACTTACCTGCCCGGCTGAGGGCTGTGAGCTCCTTGCCAGAAGTGAACTCCTCGCCAACCTCCGGGCCTCCTGCTCCTCTGACTCCTGGCCTCCCGACTCGCTGATCTCTCAACTCCCAACTATACGGGGTGGACTATACGGAGTGGACTATTCTTTGTGTCCACCTCACAACTTGCTTTCCCACCTATCTTTGTACCATCTGCAAATTTGGCTACATCATACGCAGTCCCTTCATCCAAGTCATTCATATAGGTTATAAATAGTTCCTGGCCTAATTTGTAGCTCTTGTGATGGAATCCCACTGGAGTAATGGTGAGAGTGTGCTGGAAGTATTGTGAATTTTCAACCATTTTTTAAGAAAAATTGAATATTAATATTTGTCCCTTCTTCTGAAATGGTAAGGAAATAAACTATATAAGTAGTCCGAAGATTGTTTAGAGTTTGGTTATCAATGGTCTAAATGTTAATACTTTGAATTACATTCATCGATATTTTCCTTTTCAGGAACTTGAAAAGGAGCTTGATTTGTTCAATATTACACTTGCAAGACAACAGGCAGAAGTTGAGGTATTTGGGAAGGAGGCTTTTGAAATGCAAATTATTCTTTGTGCCAAAGAATAGTTCGTTTCTAATACTGCTTATCAGGCTTTTTTGTCATTTTTACTTTGTTTACTTTATTGTATTAATCCTTTTTCAATATTTATGGCACAGTAACAAAAAAATCTGTAATTATTTGACTACTTTTTTTGAATACTTAAATCTGCACTGCACAGTTTATTAGCAACATAATCATAAAACATAAAATTCAGTGCTTCTGGTAAAGAAAGTAAAGACTATGTTATTAAATGTTGTGCTAGGCTATGAAAGCAGGGCATAAGATTTACAGACCTGGTGCAAAAGTTGAAGAAGATAACTCTGGAGGATGGTTTAGTTGGGCTTGGAGCTGGGCAGGAGCAAAAGAAGAGAAACTACGAGAATCAAAATCCGGTACAAGAAAATGTTTTATTATCCTTGATCAAAACAGATATTTAATATTAAATGTGATTATATACTTAGATATTGCTGTTGGCAAATGCTCGAAGAATTATATGAAGTTCTTGTTTGCTATATTGAGAGATATTAGGGCCGAAAATAACTCTGAGCCAGGAAGCGAGCGGGGTGAGGGGAGTGAATTTGTGAACGAGATACCCGGCAGTAAGGATTTCCCAAATTCGGCAGGACCTGTTTTGAATTCTCTCAACTGATTTCCCACCCGACAACCAGCCAGATTCACAGCGGGTGTGGGCAGAATCGCGGGGAGGTGGGAGGGAATAAAGTACTATCCCTCACTCCATGTATAAGTACAGCCTCAATCTGAAATATCATCCTTGGTCGTCTGTAGCATTTATTCGTCCACAAGCAAAGCTGCTTGTTACTCATTCTCAAACAGCTTTTGCTGCAATGTTTTTAATTGCAAGTAAACCAGTTTGCATTTCAGGCTTCCGATGTAATTCATGTTAATTTTTTCCACAGTACCACAAATCAGGCTCAATCTGAGGTGACAGAAAATCATTCCTTGTAACTTAAATCTCAAGCATCATCTTTCCCTTCTCCAAACTGTTCTGATCTACATGTGGAACTCTTATGAGGCCCGCCACCCCACTCCCCGTAACTTCAACCGTTTCCTGTTCTTCATCCAGTCCCTCTGCAGCTCCATCCCCCCACTAAGGCGATCTGTGGGCCCTCCGGTTCTTCCTTGGACGGAGACCCACCATTTCCCATTCAACACCTCACTCCGCCGCTTCTACCAGGGGGGGGTAGAAGGCTGAATGTATTCTTGTATTGAACAACTTCTCCTTCTCCACTCATTTCTTCCAAATATCAGGTGTCACTATGAAAGAAAGAAAGACTTGCAATTATAAACAGCCTTTCAGGATATCTCCAAGCACTTTACAGCTAATTAAGTCCACCGGGAGGACACTGAGCACCCAATCAAGCGCAGGCAACGGAAAGAGCATGCGGCAAACCAGTCCCACCCACCCCTTCCGTCAACAACTATCTGTCCCACCTTTGACAGAGTCCGTGGCTCTCATATTGGACTGCTCAGCCACCAAAGAACTCACTTCAGGAGTGGAAGCAAGTCTTCCTCGATTCCAAGGGACTGCTTATGGGGAGGGTCAGCCAATTAAGTACTTTTGAAGTAAAAACAGAAAATGCTGGAACTACTCAGCAAGTCAGGCAGCATCTGTGGAGAGAGAAGCAGCTAACGTTACAGGTCGATAAGCCTTCGGCAAAACATAGAAACATAGAAAATAGGTGAGGGAATAGACCATTCGGTCCTTCAAGCCTGCATCACCAGTCAATATGATCATGGCTGATCATGCAACTTCAGTACCCCATTCCTGCTTTCTCTTAATACCCCTTGATCCCTTTAGCCGTAAGGGCCACGTCTAAATGCCTTTTGAATATATCTAACGAACTGGCCTCAACAACTTTCTGTGGTAGAGAATTCCACATCTTCACAATTCTCTGAGTGAAGAAGTAATCTCGGTCCTAAATGGCTTACCCCTTATCCTTAGACTGTGACTCCTGGTTCTGGACTTCCCCAATATCGGGAACATTCTTCCTGCAATCCCATCAGAATTTTATATGTTTCTATGAGATCACCTCTCCTTCTAAATTCCAATGAATATAAGCCTAGTCGATCCAATTTTTCTTCATATGTCACCCCTGCCATCCCAGGAATCAGTCTGGTGAACCTTTGCTGCACTCCCTCAATAGCAAGAATGTCCTTCCTCAGGTTAGGAGATCAAAACTGTACACAATATTCAAGGTGTGGCCTCACCAAGGCCCTGTACAACTGCAGTAAGACCTCCCTGCTCCTATACTCAAATCTCGCGATGAAGGCCAACATGCTATTTGCCTCCTTCACCACCTGACACCCAGGTCTCGTTGCACCTCCCCTTTTCCTAATCTGTCACCAGTCAGATAATATTCTGCCTTCCTGTTTTTGCCACCTCACATTTATCTACATTATACTGCATCTACCATGCATTTGCCCACTTACCTAACCTGTCCAAGTCACCCTGCAGCCTCTTGGCATCCTCCTCACAGCTCACACTGCCACCAGCTTGGTGTCATCTGCAAACTTGGAGATATTACATTCAATTCCTTCGTCTCAATCATTACTGTATATTGTAAATAGCTGTGGTCCCAGCACTGAACCTTGCGGTACTCCACTAGTCACTGACTGCCGACCTGAAAAGGACCCGTTTATTCCTGCTCTTTGCTTCCTGTCTGCCAACCAGTTCTCTATCCACGCCAATACATTACCCCCAATACCATGTGCTTTAATTTTGGAAACTAATCTCTTGTGTGGGACCTTGTCAAAAGCCTTTTGAAAGTCCAAATACACCACATCCACTAGCTCTCCCTTGTCCACTCTACTAGTTACATCCTCAAAAAATTCTAGAAGATTTGTCAAGCATGATTTCCCTTTCATAAATCCATGCTGACTTGGACCGATCCTGTCACTGCTTTCCAAATGCGCTGCTATTACATCTTTAATTATTGATTCCAACATTTTCCCCACTACCGATGTCAGGCTAACTGGTCTATAATTCCCTGTTTTCTCTCCCTCCTTTTTTTAAAAAGTGGTGTTACATTAGCTACCCTCCAATTCATAAGAACTGATCCAGAGTCTATAGAATGTTGGAAAATGACCACCAATGAATCTACTATTTCTAGGGTCACTTCCTTAAGTACTCTGGGATGCAGACTATCGGGCTCTGCGGATTTATCGGCCTTCAGTCCCATCAATTTCCCTAACACAATATCCTGACTAATAAGGATTTCCTTCAGTTTCTGCTTCTCGCTAGACCCTCTATCCCCTTGTATTTCCAGAAGATTATTCATGTCTTCCTAAGTGAAGACCGAACCAAAGTATTTGTTCAATTGGTCTGCCATTTCTTTGATCCCCATTATAAATTCACCTGATTCTGACTGCAAGGAACCTACATCTGTCTTCACTAATCTTTTTCTCTTCACATATCTATAGAAGCTTTTGCAGTCAGTTTTTATGTTCCCTGCAAGCTTACTCTCATACTCTATTTTCCCCCTTCTAATTAACCCCTTTGTTCGCCTCTGCTGAATTCTAAATTTCTCCCAGTCCTCAGGTTTGCTGCTTTTTCTGGCCAATTTATATGCCTCTTCCTTGATTTTAACACTATCTCTAACTTCCCTTGTCAGCCACGGTTGAGTCACCGTCCCCGTTTTATTTTTACGCCAGACAGGGATGTACAATTGTTGAAGTTCATCCATGTGATCTTTAAATGTCTGCCATTGCCTATCCACCATCAACCCTTTAAGTATCATTCGCCAGTTTATCTTAGCCAATTCACATCTCATACCATCGAAGTTACCTTTCTTTAAGTTCAGGACCCTAGTCTCTGAATTAACTGTGTCACTCTCCATCTTAATGAGGAATTCTACCATATCATGGTCACTCTTCCCCCTAGGGGCTTTGCACAACAAGATTGCTAATTAATCCTCTCTCATTACGCAACACCCAGTCTAGGATGGCCAGCTCTCTAGTTGGTTCCTCGACATATTGGCCTAGAAAACCATCCCTTATACACTCCAGGAAATCCTCCTCCACTGTATTGCTACCAGTTTGGTGAGACAATCTATATGTAGATTAAAGTCACCCATGATAACTGCTGTACCTTTATTGCACGCATCCCTAATTTCCTGTTTGATGCCATCCCCAACCTCCCTACTACTGTTTGGTGGTCTGTACACAACTCCCACTAGCGTTTTCTGCCCTTTGGTGTTCCGCAGCTCTACCCATACAGATTCCACATCATCCAAGCTAATGTCCTTCCTTACTATTGCGTTAATCTCCTCTTTAACCAGCAACACTACCCCACCTCCTTTTCCATCCTGTCTATCCTTCCTGAATCTTGAATACCCCTGGATGTTGAGTTCCCAGCCTTGGTCACCCTGGAGCCATGTCTCCGTAATCCCAATTACGTCATATCTGTTAACCGCTATCTGCGCAGTTAATTCATCCAGCTTATTACGAATGCTCCTCTCATTGAGACACAGAGCCTTCAGGTTTGTTTTTTTAACACTCTTTGTCCTTTTAGAATTATGTTGTACTGTGGCCCTTTTTGATATTTGCCTTTGATTTCCCTGCCCTCCACTTTTCCTTATCTCCTTTCTACCTTTTGCTTCTGCCCCCATTTTACTTCCCTCCGTCTTCCTGCATAGGTTCCCATCCCCCTGCCATATTAGTTTAAACCCTCCCCAACAGCACTAGCAAACACTCCCCCAAGGACATCGGTTCTGGTCCTGCCCAGGTGCAGACTGTCTGATTAGTACTGGTCCCACCTCCCCTAGAACTGGTTCCAATGTCCCAGGAATTTGAATCCCTCCCTCTTGCACCATTTCTCAAGCCACGTATTGACCTTAGCTATCCTGCTTTTCTACTCTGACTGCTACCAGTGCCACATGCTAATCATGAGATTACTACCTTTTGAGGTCCTACTTTTTAATTTAACTCCTAGCTCCCTAAATTCAGCTTGTAGAACCTCATCCCGTTTTTTACCTATATCATTGGTACCTATATGCACCATGACAACTGGCTGTTCATCTCCTCTAAAATGTCCTGCAGACGCTCCGAGACATCCTTGACCCTTGCATCCGGGAGGTAACATACCATCCTGAAGTCTCGATTGTGATCGCAGAAACGCCTGTCTATTCCCCTTACAATAGAATCCCCCACCACTATGGCTCTCCCACTCTATTTCCTGCCCTCCTGTGCAGCAGAGCCACCCATGGTGCCATGACCTTGGCTGCTGCTGCCTTTCCCTGATGAGACATTTCTCCCATCAGTATCCAAAGTGGTATATCTGTTTTGGAGGGAGATGACCAAAGGGGACCCCTGCACTACCTTCCTACTCTTGCTCTGCCTGATGGTCACCCATTCCCTATCTGCCTTTGTAACCTTTACCTGCGGTGTGACCAACTCACTAAACGTGCTATTCACGACATCCTCAGCATCGCGGATGCTCCAGAGTGAATCCATGCGCAGCTCCAGTACCGCAAGGTTGTCTGACAGGAGCTCAGCTGGATACACTTCCTGCACACGTAGTAGCCAGGGACACTGGAAATGTTTCTGATTTCCCACATAGCACAGGAGGAGCATGACACGGGTCTGGGCTCTCCTGCCGTGACTTAACCCTTAAATTAACTTAATTTGGCAACAATGCCAAAGGTTTCCTACTGATAAGAAATAGAAAAAGATAAAATACTCACCAATCCACCAGCCAATCACTTACCGGCTTGGCTGTCACGTCACACTTCAATTTCTTTTTACTTCTTTGTTTTACCTTCGGCCTCGATCTCCCGCTCTCGCTGTGATCGCGGGCCTTTTGTACTTTTGAAGTGTAGTCACTCTTGTAATGTAGGAAATGTGGCAACCAATTTGCGCAGAACAATGCCCATGATAATGACAATATAATCCGTTTAGTGATTTTGATCGAGGGTTGAATATTGGCCAGGAAACTGGGGATAATTCCCCTGCTCTTCATTGAAATAGTGCCATGGGATCTTTTAAGTCCACTTGAGGTCAGGAACTGGGCAGGGGAGAAAAGGTCAGGAAATGGGTTGTGGGGAGAGGCCAGGAACTCGGTGGGGTGGGAGGACGTAAGGAACTGGGGTGAGGAGAGAGAAGATCAAGAACTGGTGGGAGGAGGAGGGGCGGGGAGAAGGTCATGAAATTAGGGGTAGCGGAAGGTCAGAATATCTCGTGGGGGGGGGGGGACGGCAGGCTGAGGGCGAGGGGGAGAAGTCAAGAACTCTTGGGGGGAGAAGAGAGAAGTTTAGGAACTGGGGGGGCGGAAAGAGGTGGTCAGGAACTGGTGGTTAGAAAACAGATCAGGAATTGGCGGGGGGGGGAAGGTGGTTAGGAACTGGGAGGTCGTCAGGAAATGAGGGGGGTGCGGTGGAGAGAGCATGTCAGGAACTTGGGTGGAGGAGTGTGGCAGGAGGGAAAGAGAAAAGGTCAGGGACTTGCGGGGGAGGGGGCGGTTAAGAGGTCAGGAACTGGGGGTGGGGTGGGGGGGAAGATGATCAGGAACTGGGCAGGGGAGTAAAGGTCAGGAACTCGGTGGAGTGGGAGAACGTAAGGAACTGGGGGTGGGGGAGAGCGAAGGTCAGGGACTGAGGAAGGAAGAAGGTCAGTAAATCTTGGGGGGGTGGCGGAGAGGGGTGACGTCAAGAACTCGGGGGTGGGGGGGGCAAGAGGGTCAGGAACTGGGGGGGAGGGAAGGTCAGGAACTGGTGGGGGGGATAAGGTCAAGAACTGGGGGGCGTAAGAGAGAAGGACATGAACTGGGGGAGAGAACGTCAGGAACTGGTGGGGGGAAGGAGAGAGCGTAGGTCAGGAACTAGGCAGTGGGAGGGAAAGGGGTGGGGGCGGGGGGGAAAGAAAGAAGGTTAGGAACTGAGGGAAGGGAGTAGGCCAGGAACTTCGGGGGGTGGGATGAGGTCAGGTACTGGGGGAGAGAACGTCAGGAACTGGGTAGTGAGGGCGGGGAGAGGAAGAGGGTCAGGAACTTGGGGAAGAGAGGGGTCAGGAACTGAGTGGGTGGGGGAAAAGAGGGTCAGGAACTGAGGGAGAGGAGGAAGGTGGTCAGAATTGGTGGGGGGTGTGGTAAGGTGGTCAGGAACTGGGGGGGAAAAAAGGTCAGGAACTGGCAGGGGGATTGGAGAGAGAGAGAGAGAGAGAGAGAGAGAGGGGTCAGGAACTCTAAGGAGGGTAGGAACTGTGGGGAAGAGAGAGACGGTCAGGAACTGGGGGTGGGGAAGACTGTCAGGAACAGTTGGCGGGGGGGTGGTGGGGGGGGGGAAACGAAGGTCAGGAACCTGGGGATGATGGGGGCGGGGTGCAGGTGGAATGTTGGGCAGGAGGTGAAGGTCTGGAACGTTGATGGGGGGAAGGGTAGAATGTCAGGAACTGGGGGGCGGAAAGAATGTCAGGAACTGGGGGGCGGCGGGAACGTCAGGAACTCGGGATGGAGAGAGAATGTCAGGAACTAGGGGATGGGGAAAAGGGAAGGTCAGGAAATGGCGACGAGATAATGCCAGGTACTGGCGGTGGGTGGCTGGAGATGAGGAACTGCAGCGGGGAGAAGGTCAGGAACTTCGGGGTGGGAAGAGTACAGGAACTTGGGCGTGGGGGGGTGGGGGAGACAAGATCAGGAACTTGCGGGGCGGAGGGCTGGTCTCTGGTTTTATGCCTTTCCCAGCTGCAAGCGGGGCAGGGATCATGTAGGAAGTGTAAACAGGCCTATGTAACCTGAGCTTTTTCCCCTGTTCATTTGCATGCGGACTTCGGCTGTCGCTTCGGACCCGAGCCATTCAATACTTTTTCCATTTTTTCCCCTCTTTCCTTTTTTCTTTTTCCCTTCCTGACCGTTCTCCCCTGTCATCATGTTTCCTTTCATCTCTCCTCTCTCGGCTACTCTGCCCTCCAAAATCCATACCCCAATTCTTCTTTACTCTTCGACCTTCCTATTTTCCTGCCACCATCCTAGGCTTGACTCCCTCTTAAATAAGCCTGCAGCTTCCCACTTGGCATCATACAAAGGGCCCACCGAGACACTCATTGCTGCCTCCTTACAAGCAGGAACCCCAATTGTCCGATCCTACTCTCTCGCCAACCTTCCCGCCCAGTGCGCCCACTGGGGGCTAACCTTACCAATCGCCTCCCCGTCCAACTCACCCCACCAGCACTGACCCTGTAGACGCAGGCAGTGGGGTAGCCATCGCCGACCCTCTCCACACCTCTCTGCAGAACGTCCGTTCGCTAGCCCAGGCTTTTCCCATCCATGAGCTATCGTGGATGATGGCATCGACATCATGGCCCTGACAGAAGTCTGGTTGAAGGGCGATGACACCTTACCCTTAAATGAAGCCTCCCCACCTGGCTATACCTTCCACCACTTGCCCCGCTCAGACCGCCATGGTGGCGGTATGGCTCTCATCAGCAAATCACACTTTGGTCTGAACCCCTACTCCTTCGGTACTTTCTCCTCCTTTGAGTATCTCACCCTATTTTACCCCTCTCACGTCTCATTTAAAATTCTCGTTCTCTACTGTCCACTCAAGCAGCATAAAAATGTTATTACCGATATTTCTTCACTACTTTCCTCCCTCTGCCTCTGCACGGAATGACTTCTCATCCTCCGTGATTTCAACCTACATCTCAATTCATCATGCTCTACTGAGTTCACTAGCCTCCTATCCTCCCTTAATCTCTCCCTCCATATAAACTCCCCAACCCAGATCTTGTCATCTCTTGTGGCCTCACTACTCCCGTCGTGTCAATCGCAGATAAGGCCATCTCTGGCCACTTCCTCATATCGCTCTCCACCCACATACCCCTTCTGACACCGCCCCCCCCCCCCCCCCCCCCCCCACCTCAATCTGTGTCCGTCCCTTCAAAAAACTCTCCTGACTCTCTTACAACTGCACTTGTGAACTCCCAACTGTCCAGCCTTTGTCCTCCATTCCCCATGATATTTCTGCAGCTACCGATCTGCTCAATCACACCTTCACCACCACCTCTGATGCCCTAGTCCCTGTTAAAACAATTACTTTCTCTCACCCTGGCCATTCCCCCTGGTACACCTTGATCTTCACTGAACAGATATGGCAGACAACCGGTTTAGCCATTCACCGCCAGATATGGCTAGACCACATAAAACACTATCGGGATCTGCTCTCATCTGCCAAAATCACTCATGATTCCATAATCATTCTGGAATGTAAAGATAAACCCCGGCTTCTATTCTCCACTGCAAACTGCCTTTTTAAATCCCTCTCCCCAGTCTCCACCCTCACCTCCAACAATAAGTGTGAGGAGCTCATGGACTTATTTGTCTCTAAGATTGAGAAAATTCATTCGGCTGCCTCTGCCTCTTCCCTTCCTTCCCATCGCTCACCAGACCAAACTTCCTCTAAGGATCCATTCTGCCCTAGCCCCGACCTCACAGCTTTCTCCAATTTCTCTCCAATCTCCCCTCATGACCTTTCCGAGCTCATCTTGTCCATGAGACCCACTTCCTACTCCATTGACCCTATTCCCACCAAACTGCTAACCACCTAACTTCCTTTTCTGGCTCCCAAGTAAGCTGACATTGTTAACAGTTCTCTCTCCTCAGGTACTGTCCCCCTCTCCCTCAAATCTGCTGTCATCATCTGTCTCAAAAAAACAATCCTTGCAAACTATCGCCCCATCTCCAACCTCCCTTCCTTGAACGTGTTGTTGCCTCCCAAATTGGTGAAGAGCAGGAGCTGCCTCTTTCAGATATAGGTGCAGAAGTTGTGGTCAGATGCCTCCGTCATGAAAAAAATCTACGAATTTACCCGGTGGTCCGGGTGGTTCAGCAACTTGCGGTTCTGGGCCCATATATCTCGGTTGCAGGCATTTTGCAAGCACCCCTGGGATCACGTGTGCCAGCCCAACCAATCAAAGTAGGGGTATTCCCATTCATACTTGTTGTGAGATCCATATATACGGAGTCACCATAAGTATGAATGGGAATACCCCCAAAAATACATGTACACTTAAAACAATTTTTTTTTAAAGTCACATTTAAAATGAATCAATGAAATGTAATTAATTATTCAAAACAAAAATGTAATCTTTTGAAAAATAAATTTGTATATTTTAAAGGGTCTAAAAATAAACTTCCCTTATTTCACAGGTTTTTAAATGTTTACATTATTGGAAAAAAAAATGTTTTCTACTTTAAAAGTCTTGCATTATCAGACATAAGAATTTCACGGGCATTTGCTGGGCAGAAGTTGGGCAAATAGCCCAACTCGCTGCCAGTGAATGGCCATTTACTTCAGATTCATGCGATCTGTCAAGAGGATTCTTGACAGATTGCAAGTTCTGGGTTTCGGCGCATGTGTAATGCATGCCGAAACTTGAGGGGCCCCTATGGGCGCATGCACACCTCGTACGCACCGATAGGGGCTGCAAGTTCAGCCCCATCATTTTGCAGACCTTTTCAGTAATGTTCTTAAGATTTTCCTTACCAAAACAAGATCAGGTCAGGCCATCTGGGTTTAGAAAATGTCATTGCTTTAATTCAAGAACAGTTTAACATTGCACCAGAATAATTAGGAAGGCTTTAGAAGTAATCCTCTGTTCCAACTTCTGCATCAGCTGCTAAATTAATCTTTCTGCTTCCTTGAAGTGGAGCACTAGAGTGCACTTGACAAAAATATTCTACAACTGGCTTATGGCTTGCTCAGTGGGTTAACTTTATACTATTAGAAATTTGGCTTCTGCCATGTTAAAGTAATAGAACTAGCAAATAAGGTAATCTATGTATTCCTTTTGTTCTGAAACACAAATGTTTTTTCAAAAATATTGTGTAAATGTACTTTTCATAACTTTTTGGAAATGTGTTTATTCTTAGGAATTGATGTATTGATGACACCTGAAGAGAAATCTAAACTCTATACAGCAATTGGATATAGTGAAGCTGCAGTGGACCCAACAATGCCAAAAAGAGTATGTTTTATAAAATTACATAAAAACATAAGAAATAGGAGCAGGATTAGACCATTTGACCCCTCGAGCCTGATCCGCCAATTCAATATGATCATGGCTGATCTGATCTTGGCCTCAACTCAACTTTCCTGTCTGCTCCCCATAACCCTTGACTCCCTTATCGTTCAAAAATCTGTCTATCTCCACCTTAAATATATTCAATGACCCAGCCTCCACAGCTCTCCGGGGTAGAGACTTCCAAAGATTCACGACCCTCTGGGAGAAGAAATTCCCCCTGATCTCCGGGGCGACCCCTTATTCTGAAACTATGGCCCCGAGTTCTAGATTTCCCCACAAGGGGAAACATCCTCTCTGCATTTACCCTGTCAAGCCCCCTCAGAATCTTATATATTTCAACAAGATCACCTCTCATTCTTTTAAACTCCAATGAATATAGGTCCAACCTACTCAACCTTTCTTCAGAAGACAACCCCTTCATCTCGGGAATCAACTTTCTCTGAACTGCCTCCAATGCAATTACTTGCTGTACCCGAATGCTAATTTTTTGTGTTTCATGTACAAGGACCCCCAGATCCCTCTGTACCACTGCATTTTGTAGTCTCTCTCCTTTTTAATAACAATTTGTTTGTTTTATTCTTCCTACCAAAGTGGATAACCTCACATTTTTCCACATTATGCTTCATCGACCAAATTTTTTCCCACTCACTTAACTTATCTATATCCCTTTGCAGATTCTTTGTATCCTTTTCACAACTTGCTTTACCTCATATCTTTGTATCAACAGCAGATTTGGCTGCATTACACTCGGTCCCTTCGTCCAAGTCATTAAAATAGGTTGTTAATAGTTGAGGCCCCAGCACTGATCCCTGTGGCACCCCACTAGTTACAGCTTGGCAACCTGAAAATTACACATTTATCCCGACTCTCTTTTCTGTTAGTTAGCCAATCCTCTATCCATACTAATATATTGCCCTCAAGCCAGTGAGCTCTTATCTTGTGCAGTAATCTTTTATGTGGCACCTTATCGAATGTCTTCTGAAAATCCAAATACACGATATCTACTTGTTCCCCTTTATCCACACTGCTCGTTACATCCTCAAAGAATTCTAGCAAATTTGTCAAACATGATTTCCCTTTCATAAAACCATGCTGACTCTGCTTGATTTGTATTACTGGTTCAAGTTAGCCCTGTATGATTAACTAGTGCAGCATGATAAATGAAACTAAAGGACACTTGCATAAATAGCATTACTGTTCCGTAACCACTGTAAACTTAAGACATTTCAGAAGGGTTGATGTGTCCTGCTTTTACACTTTTTTTGTAATGTGACCAATTTTTCTCCCATGGTGTTGTTCACAGGCAAGAAAAGTTTTAAAACTAAATCCTGTAACTTTTTCCATCCAGTTAACCGAAAACGTAGCAACATAGACAATAGGTACAGGAGTAGGCCATTCGGCCCTTCGAGCATGCACCACTATTCAATAAGATCATGGCTGATCATTCACCTCAATACCTCTTAATCTCTTTAGCCATTGGGGCCATATCTAACTCCCTCTTGAATATATAAAGGTGGTTCAAGATACTCTTTTTGGCTTCCAGTTTCTTCAACAATAGCAGGTTGAGATACATAAATGACCACCTTCAATTGAGAGTTTGGAGACTTGGTGATGGGAAGTCTGATGCTAGAAGCAACGAACCTTTATTGGGGAAAAGTACTGGCATAAGTCCTGGGGCATAATACGATCGGACTTTGTGTGAATGATTCCCTGGATATTTTCCCCTCCTGGAATCTGAGTAGGCGCCCCTGTGTGAATTTGCAGACATATGGGGAAGTATCTCTGCTGACTCATGCCTCCTGGGAATTAGCAGAGCATTGCCTGACATCCTGTGTGGTAATTAGATCTGACTACCTTCTGGACTATATAATGATAGTAATGCTATCAGTTGAGATTGCCTAACCGATTGCACTGGAAAGGATGCAGAGGAGATTTACAAGAATGTTGCCTGGACTGGAGAATTTTGGCTATGAGGAAAGATTGGAGATACTGGATCTATTTTCTTTGGAACAGAGGAGGCTGAGGGGAGACCTGATTGAGGTGTATAAAATTATGAGGAACCTTGACAGAGTGGATAGGAAGGACCTGTTTCCCTTGGCAGAGAGGTCAACAACCAGGGGACATAGATTTAAAGCAATTGCGGGAGGTTTAGAGGAGATATGAGGGGAAATTTCTTCATCCAGAGGGTAGTGGGGGTCTGGAACTCACTGCCTGATATGGTAGTAGAGGCAGAAACCCTCACCACATTTAAAAAATACTTGGATGTGCACTTAAACGCAAGAACACAAGAAATAAGAATAGGAGCAGGCCATCTGACCTCTCGAGCCTGCTCCACCATTAATAAGATCATGGCTGATCTGATCATGGACTCAGTTCCACTTCCCTGCCCGCTCCATAACCATTTATTCCCTTCTCGTTCAAAAATCTGTTATCTCCGCCTTAAATATATTCAATGACCCAGCCTCCACAGCTCTCGGGCAGAGAATTCCACAGATTTACAACCCTCAGAGAAGAAATTCCTCCTCATCTCAGTTTTAAATGGGCGGCCCTTTATTCTGAGATTATGCCCCCTAGTTTTAATTTCCTCTGAGTGGAAATATAGTCTCTGCATCCAACTTGTCGAGCCATCTCATCATCTTTTATATATGTCTTCTGAACTGCAATGATTATAGTCCCAACCTACTCAACCTATTTTCACATGTCAACCCCTCATTTCGAAAACCAACCAAGTAAACCTTCTCTGAACAGTCTCCAATGCAAGTATATCCTTCCTTAAATACAGAGACCAAAACTGCATGCAGTACTCCAGGTGTGGCTTCACCAATACCCTGTACAGTTGTAGCAGGACTTCTCTGCTTTTATACTCTATCCTCCTTGCAATAAAGGCCAACATTCCATTTGCCTTCCTGATTACTTGCTGTACCTGCATAGTAACTTTGTGTTTCGTGCACAAGATGCCCCAGGTCTCTCTGTACTGCAGCACTTTGCAATTTTTCTCCATTTAAATTATAATTTGCTTTTCTATTATTTCTGCCAAAGTGGATAACCTCACATTTTCCCACATTATACTCCATCTGCCAAATTTTTGCCCACTTAGCCTGACTATATCCCTTTGCAGATTTTTTGTGTCTTCCTCACAATTTGCTTTCCCACCCATCTTTGTATCATCAGCAAACTTGTCTACATTACACTCGGTCCCTTCATCCGAGTCATTAATTTCGATTGTAAATAGTTGAGGACCCAGCACCAATCCCTGCAGCACCCCACTAGTTACTGTTTGCCAACCGGAAAATGAACCATTTATCCCAACTCTCTGATTTCTGTTAGTTAGCCAATCCTCTTATCGATGCTAATATATTATCCCCAACCCCGTGAGGTTTTATCTTGTGCAGTAACCTCTTATGTGGCACCTTATCGAATACCTTCTGGAAATCCAAATACACCACATCCACTGGTTCCCCCTTATTCACCCTGTTCGTTTCATCCTCAAAGAACTCCAGCAAATTTGTCAAACATGATTTCCCCTTCCTAAAACCATGCTGACTCTGCTTGATTGAATCATGCTTTTCCAAATGTCCCACTACTGCTTCCTTAATAATGGACTCCAGCATTTTCCCAACGACAGATGTTAGGCTAACTGGCCTATAGCTTCCTACTTTCTGTCTGCCTCCTTTTTTAAATAGAGGCATTACATTTGTGGTTTTCCAATCTGCTGGGAGCGCCCCAGAATCCAGGGAATTTTGGTAGAGTACAACCAATGCATCCACTATCTCTGCAGCCACTTCTCTTATTACCCAGGATGTAAGCCATCAGGTCCAGGGGACTTGTCCCCCTTTAGTCCCATTATTTTGTCTAGTACTACTTCAATTAGTGATAGTGATTGTATTAAGTTCCTCCCTCCCTATAGCCCCTTAATTATCCCCTATTGGGATGTTGTTCGTGTCTTCTACCGTGAAGACCGATACAAAATATTTGTTCAATGTCTCTGCCATTTCCCTGTTCTCCATTATTAATTCCCCGGTCTCATGCTCTAAGGGATCAACATTTACTTTAGCCACTCTTTTTTCCTTTTTATGTGCCTGTAGAAACGAATACTATGTTTTTATATTTCGTGCTTGTTTACTTTCATAATTATCTTCCCCCTCATTATTTTTTTAGTCGTTCTTTGCTTGCTTTTAAAAGTTGCCCTATCCTCTGGCCTCCCACTAGTCTTGGCCACATTGTATGCCCTTGTTTTCAATTTGATTTCATCCCTTATTTCCTGAGTTAGTCACGGATAGTTATCCCTTCTCTTGCAGCCTTTCCTTCTCATTGGGATATATTTTTGTTGAGAGTTATGAAATATCTCCTTAAATGTCTGCCACTGCTCATCAACTGTCCCACTCTTTAATTTATTTTCCCAGTCCACTTTAGCCAACTCTGCCTTCATACCTTTGTAGTTCCCTTTATTTAAGCCTCGGACACTGATTTGAGATCCAACTTTCTCACCCTCCAACTCAATTTGAAATTCAACTATGTTATGGGTCGCTCATTCCTAGAGGATCCTTTACTCGGCGATCATTTATTAATCTTGTCTCATTACACAGTACCAGATCTAAGATAGCCTGCTCCCTGGTTGGTTCCACAACATACTGTTCAAGGAAACTATCCCGGATGCACTCTATGAACTCTTCCTCAAGGCTATCCTGGCCAATTTGCTTTGCTCAATCAATATGAAGGTTAAATCGGCCATGATTATTGCTGTTTTTTTTACAAGCTTCCATTATTTCTTGATTTATACTCTATCCAACATTGTAGCTATTGTTCAGGGGCCTATAGACTATGCCCACCAGCGACTTTTTCCCCTTATTATTCCTTATCTCCACCCAAACTGATTCAACATCTTGATCTTCTGAGTCAATATGGTTTCTCACTAACGGACTGATCTCATCCTTTATTAACAGAGCTACCCCACCTCCTTTTCCTTTCTGTCTGTCCTACCGAATTGTCAAATACCCTTGAATATTTAGTTCCCAGCCTTGGTCGCCTTGAAACCACGTCTCTGTAATGGCGATCAGATCATACCCTTCTGTATATTTGTGCCATCAACTCATCTATTTTGTTACGAATGCTTTTAAATTTGTTTTTTTACTCTTTTTTTTTTCCTGCTTTGACCCCACTTTCTGATTCACTTTTATGTTTATACATTCTGTCCCTTCCTGTCACGCTCTGGTTTTCATTTCCCCCAGAGCTATCCTGCTCTATTGCTTTCTTCTTATCCTTTGACTTTTAAAATGTTCGCTCAGCTGAACCCCCTCCCCCCCCCCCCCCCCCCCCGCCACTAATTAGTTTAAAGCCCTCTCTACAGCCCTAGTTATTTGATTCACCAGGACCCTAGTCCCAGCATGGTCTAATTGGAGTCCCTCACAACGAAACAGCTCCCTCTTACCCCAGTACTGGTTCTAGTGTCCCACGAACCAAAACCCATTTCTCCCACACCAGACTTTTTGCCACATGTTTAACTCTCTGATCATATTTACCCTATGCAAATTTGCTCGTGGCAGAGATTATTACCTTTGTGGTTCTGCTTTTTAATTTGGTTGAAGTGCCATAACTTACAGTGCTACGGACCAAGAACTGGAAAGTGGGATTAGGCTGGATAGCCCTTGGTCGGCCAGAGCGGACACGATGGGCCGAAATGGCCTCCTTCTGTGCTGTAAATTTCTATGGCCCCGAACTTGGTGCACTTACCGCCCGCTGCCGCTGAGTTTTATGGGCGGTCTCCTCTCCGTGCGAGTTTTGTGGAGGCCTCCCACCGGCAGGGAGGGAGGACCGCTGGGAACCGTCCGCTGGCGAGCAATTGACGTAAATGCAATCCCACCCGCCCAGCTGCCAGTTTGGTCCGTGCGGGGGTCCACTGCAGCAGGGGGAAGGACTGCTGCGTGGAGGCAGGTCTAACCTCAACGGTAAGTATGAAGACCTGCAAAAAAGGGTTAGTAAACTTGTCGTTTTTTCCTTTGATTCATGTGGATGGGGTCCCCTGAAGGTTTTGCAGTGTTTTTTAAATTTTGAGGGGGAAAGTTTTAATTTTTATGTTTCTCCCCGCCTCCCCCGGGCCCGACTCAATCCTCGGTGGTACTTTGCCGAGGATTGCATTTGGCACCGAGATTGGGAGGTCCCGCCCGTATTCAGGGCATAAGTTGTTTTTTTGTCACTGGACGATCTTTCCAGGACTTTTCCACAAAACACCCGCCCAAAGTACCGTCGGGTATCTCAGTGGTCCTTTGGGCGGCACTTGGGAGGAACTTAGCTTCCACCAAGTTTGGGGCCAAAGTTTCTATGTTAGCATCTGAAGCAAGAACGGGTTCACCCCGATCTGGGGAAAATAATTTTCTATTACAGGTATTTTATAGCTTCAGAAAGATGGGTCATAAAGGGACTCTTGGAACAGATTGTCTAGATGTTGTATCCAGGGGACAGGATAGCTATTATAGATCTAAAAGATGCATGGTTCAATATTGCCATACAGTGTGCTACTGTAAAATTCTCGGGTTCAGCTTTAATGGACAAAGCTTTCAGTGCAAGATACTCCTCTTAGACATCTCCCCAACATCCAAACTGTTTACAAAGTACCTGCCCATGACCATAGTATATTTCTGGATGCAGCATCTCCTGGTATCTGTACCACCGGAACTCCATGTCTGAATTCTGTAAACATAGAATCTTACAGCACAGAAGGTAGTCATTTGGCTCGTTGTGCCTGTGCCAGCTCCATGAAAAAACTGTCCAATTTAATCCCACACCCCAGATTTTTTCCATAACCGTGCAAATTAGTCCTCTTGAAGTTATTGCCTTTTGAAAGCTCCTATTGAATCTGATTCCACCACACTTTCAGGCAGTGCATTACAGATCTTAACTCTTCAAGTTTGAACTAAAACTTCTATATGGCAGGCTGTAATTGGAAGAAAGCAACAAAGCGCATGGCAGTTTGTGGAATAATGTATGCTTCCTTTTGGAATGTCATATAGATAATTTTTGCATTTAATCAAAATTAAGATCAACTCAGCATTACTTTTTAAAATAAAAACAAATTACAGATTGATACTGTTACCTCTGGAGTCCACCAAGGATCTATTCTTGGCCCCCTCCTATTTCTCATCTACATGCTGCACCTCAGTGACATCATCCGAAAATACATAATGTATGCAGACGACACTGAGCTCTACTTCAAGATTCATCTCTCTCAACCCCTTCACTGTCCCTGAATTGTCACGCTGCTTGTCTGACATCCAATCCTGAGCAAAAATGTACTGCAACTAAATATTGGGATGACCGAAGCCATTGTCTTTGGGGCCCCCCACAAAATCCTTCCCTGCCACTGACTCCATCCCTCTCCTTGGTCACTGTTTGAGGCTGAACCAGACCGTTCAAACCTTGGCATCCTATTTGACCCTTGGATGAGCTTCCAACCACATATCCATTCCATCACCATGACCGCCTACATTGCACACCACCTCTGCCCCTGCCGCTGCTCAGCTGCTGCTTAAACCCTCCCCATGCCTTTGTTACTTCTAGACATGTCTATTCCAATGCTCTCCTGGTCGGCCTCCCATCTTCCACCCTCCATAAACTTGAACTCACTGAAACTCTGCTGCCTGTGTCCTAACTCCCATCAAGTCCTGTTCACCCATCACCCCTGTGCTCGCTGACCTACATTTACTCTGAATCCGGCATAGCCTCGATTTAAATTTTTTTTAAATTCTCAGCCTTGTTTTCAAATACTTCCATGGCCTAGCCCTTCTATCTCTCTCATCTCCTCAAGCCCTACAACCCTCTGCGATCTATGTGCTTTTCCAATTCTGGCCTCTTGCCCATCCTGAATTTTAAATGCTCCACCATTGGCAGCCGTGCCTTCAGCCCAAGCTCTGGAGCACCCTCCCTAAACCCCTACCTCTCTCGTTCTTTAAGATGCTCCTTAAAACTTACCTCTTTGACCAAACCCTGTCCTAATATCTCCTGATGTGACTCGGTGTTTGGTTAGGTGAAGCACCTTGGGATGTTTTAATATGCTAAAGGTGCTATATAATCCAAATTGTTGTTGTTATCAGACTTTTTGAAATTGAATGGACATACATTGTACAGTGAATAATCACCACTGTTTTTGACTTTATTAATTACATAGTATGAAGCAGTGAAACTTTCTGTGAAGCTCGTTAGCATGTCCATTTCCATTAGAGAAGAACAAGACAAGCCAGAGATCATGAAATTTGCTGTGATTGATTTAAGCACAATGCTGACCCAGAGACCAGGAGCACAAGCAATAAAGTAAGTTTTTATGATTTTGTAATACAATACCTGCATGGGTTTATTCTTCATTTTTGAAGCAGATCCCATGCATATATATAAAAAGGCTGTTACGTCCAACAGTATGTTACTTTTGATGACCATGTACAATTGGCGCTTTTATGGATTTTGCTCCTGTTATTCATAAGGGAGGTTACTAATCACATGTACAGTATCTCGAAGAAAAAGCTGAGCAAATTTCATTCTGATTCTGAAATTAGTTTATCAAAAGTCTGGTACAGAAACTGAAGATTACAGTTTGCATAATGTAAACCTAATTGCATTCAACAACTAACATTGATATGGTCCCAGCAACAGAAGAACCATTGTAATCCATAGGGTATTTGATCATCTACATCTGCAGTTATAACTTATTTTCAAGTAAGTAATCCATAAGTTTGTTTTCAATCATCAATTCTTTAATTTTCCCTGCTGCTGATGCAAGACTAATGTGCCTGTAGTTACCTGTTTATTTGCCTTTTTTTTTTTAAATTGATGGCACATTGGTCTGTTTCCAATCTAGTGGGACTTGCCCTGTATTTGCTCCTTCATGTTGACCATCAGCACTTCGTTGATTTTTTGTCATTAATTTGATTCTGCTTTCCTAGTTTCTCCGTCCTACTCCACCCATCTTGGGTGGCACTGATTTTCAATTCCTTTTACCCCACTCCGCCAGCTTTCATCAGATCCCTTGTTCCATTCAACCCATCACTTGTTCCTTTGCCACTCCTGAAGTCCAGTTCCTGGCCACTTTATTATTGAGTATTTGCAAACTTCATGAACTGTTCCATTTCCTCAAGCATTATTCTTACCATTCCCCTCCTGTGCCTGCATCAATTAACAAGCAAAGTTCCATTCACCTGTTGTCCCTATCCCCCAGAAAGTGGATTTTAAATTCTCTGTGCCCATTTACAACTCCCTCCATGACCTTGCTCTGTCTTTTCTCTGAAATCGCTTCCAGGCCTAAGTTTCAACTTGCACCTTCTGATCTTTTGATTTTGTGCACATCTTCCCACATACCTCTTTTTTCCCTATCCCTGAACTCCTTGTCCCTTTGGTTACTTTCCCATCTCTCCCCATGCCCTATCCATGTCTCATCTCATCCATAAAACTGCTATTTACTTCCCAACCCTACTTTCTCAAAAATGGACCCCATCAAACAACTTCTCTTGTCCCCCTGAAGAACATTAGAATTAGGAGCAGGAGTAGGCCATCCGGGTCCATTAGACTTCCCTTTTGAGATCGTTGGCCTTTATTACAAGAGGATTTGAGTATAAGAGTAAAAACGTCTTACTGCAATTATATAGGGCCCAGGTGAGACCGTACCTGGAGTATTATGTACAGTTTTGGTCTCCTTACCTAAGGAAGGATATACTTGCCACAGAGTGAATGCAACGAAGGCTCACCAGATTGATTCCTGGGATGGGGGGATTGTCCTATGAGGAGCGATTCAGTAGACTAGGCCTATATTGTCTCGAGTTTAGAAAAATGAGAGGTGATTTCATTGAAACATACAAATTTCTTACAGAGCTCGACAGGGTAGATGCAGGGAGGTTGTTTCCTCTGGCTGGGGAGTCTAGAACCAGGGGTCACAGTCTCAGAATAAAGGATCGGCCAATTAGGACTGAGATGAAATTTTTTCACTCATAGGGTGGTGAATCTTTGGAATTCTCTACCCCAGAGGGCTATGGAGGCTCAGTCTTTGAGTATATTCAAGGCAGAGATCAATAGATTTTTGGATGTTAAGAGAATCAAGGGATATGGGTATAGTGCAGGAAAGTGGAGTTGAGGTAGAAGATCAGCCATAATCTTGAATGGCGGAGCAGGCTCGAGGAGCCGAATGGCCTACTCCTGCTCATATTTCTTATGTTCTTATATTATTTGCTTGCTTAATTGCCTGCATGTTAACTTTCAGTGAATCATATACAAGGACCACCAACATTTTCCAATCTTTCACCATTTAAAAAATACCTGTACTCTGCATTTCTATTTTTCCAAAGTGGAGAACTCACATTTTGCCACATTATATTCTATTTGCCATGTTCTTGCCCACTCACTTAGCCTGTCTATATCCCCTTGAGGCCTAATTTGCATCCTCCTCACAACTTACATTCCCACCTAGCTTCATATAATCAGCAAACTTCGATATATTACATTTGGTCCCCTTATCCAAATCATTGATGTAGATTGTGAATAGCTGAGGCGCAAGCACCGATCCTTTTGCTACACCACTAGTTACAGCCTGCCAACCCAAAAAATGAACAGTTTATTCCTACGCTCTGTTTTTTGTCTATTAATCCATACTAGTATATTACCCCTAATCCCATAAGCCCAATTTTGTTTAATAACCTCTTGTGTGGCACCTTTATTGAATGCCTTCTGAAAATCCAAATACAACACATCCACTGGTTCCCCCTTATCTATTCTGCTAGTTACAAGCTCAAACAGATTTGTCAAACATGATTTCCTTTTCATAAATCCGTTTACTCTGCCCAATCCTATTATTATTTTCAAAGTGCCCTGTTACCACGTCCTTCATAATAGATTCTAGCATTTTCCCTACTACTGATGTCAGGCTAACTGGTCTGTAGTTCCCTGTTTTCTCTCTCCCTCCTTTCTTAAATAGCAGGGGAACATGGAGATGGCAGAAACTCTGAACAAATATTTTGTATCCGTCTTTACGGTAGAGGACACTAAAAATATCCCAACAGTGGATAGTCAAGAGGCTATAGGGGGGGAGGAACTTTCCACAATCCCCATTAATAAAGAAGCAGTAGCAAGATAGTAGGAAAAGCATAATTCAGTCAGGCAGAGTCAGCATGGATTTATGAAGGGGAAGTCATGTTTGACAAATTTGCTGGAATTCTTTGAGGATGTAACGAACAGGGTGGATAAAGGGGAACCAGTGGATGTGGTGTATTTGGACTTCTAGAAGGCATTTGACAAGGTGTCGCATAAAAGGTTACTGCACAAGATAAAAGTTCACGGGATTGGGGGTAATATATTAGCATGGATAGAGGATTCTGTAACTTACAGACAACAGAGAGTCGGGATAAATGGTTCATTCTTGGGCTGGCAATCAGTAACTAGTGGGGTGCCGCAGGGATCAGTGCTGGGGCCCCAACTATTTACAATCTATATTAACGACTTGGATGAAGGGACTGAGTGTAACGTAGCCAAGTTTGCTGACAATACAAAAATGGGAGGAAAAGCAATGTGTGAGGAGGACACAAAAAAACCTGCAGAAGAACATAGACAGGCTAAGTGAGTGGGCAAAAATTTGGCAGACGGAGTATAAACTTGGAAAGTGTGAGGTTATGCACTTTGACAGAAAAAATCGAAGAGCAAGTTATTAGTAAATTAAGAAAAATTGCAAAGTGCTGCTGTACAGCAGGACCTGGAGTCCTGGTGCATGAAACATAAAAGGTTAGTATGCAGATACAAGGAAAAGTGGCCCAACCATGGCTAACAAAAGAAATTAAGGATAGTATTAGATCCAAAAAGGAGTTATACAAAGTTGCCAGAAAAAGTAGCAAGCCTGAGAATTGGGAGCAGTTTAGAATTCAGCAAAAAAGGACTAAGAGATTGATTAAGAGGGGAAAAATAGAGTATGAGAGTAAACTTGCAAGTGTGAGTGCAAAACCGACTGCAAAAGTTTCTACAAGTATGTAAAAAGAAAAAGATTAGTGAAAACAAATGTAGGTCCTTTACAGACAGAAATGGGATAACTTATAATGGGGAACAAGGAAATGGCAGAACAATTAAATAAATACTTTAGTTCTGTCTTCACTGAAGAGGACATAAATAAAATCCCAGAAATGCTAGCGAACCAAGGGTCTAGTGAGCAAGAGGAATTAAAGGAAATGATTATTAGTAAGAAAATAGTGCTGGAGAAACTAATGGGACTAAAGGCTGATAAATCCCCAGGGCCTGATGTTCTGTATCCCAGAGTACTAAAAGAGGTAGCCATGGAAATAGTGGATGCATTGGTTGTCATCTTCCAAAATGCTATAGATTATGGAACAGTTCCTGCAGATTGGAGAGTGGCAAATGTAACCCCACTATTTAAAAAAGGAGGGAGACCGGTTAGTCTTAACATCAGTAGTAGGGAAAATGCTGGAGTCTATTATAAAGGATGTGATAATGGTTCACTTAGATAATATCAACGGGCTTAGACAAAGTCAACATGGATTTATGAAAGGAAAATCATGTTTGACAAACCTACTGGAGTTTTTAGAGGATATAACTGATAAAATATATGAGGGAGAACCAGTAGATGTAGTGTATTTGGATTTTCAGAAGGCCTTTGATAAAGTCTCATATAAGAGGCTAGTGTGCAAAGTTAAAGCACATAGGATTGGGGGTAATGTACTGGCATGGATTGAAAATTGGTTAACTGACAGGAAACAGGGAGTAGGAATAAACAGGTCTTTTTTGGGGTGGCGGACAGTGACCATTGGGGTACCACAGGGATCAATGTTTGGGCACCAGCTATTCACAATATATATAAATAATTTGGATGAGGGAATCAAATGTAATATTTCCAAGTTTGCTGATGACACAAAACTAGATGGGGTTGTGAGGAAGATGCAAAGACGTTGCAAGGCAATTTAGATAGGTTGAGTGAATGGGCAAAAACATGGCAGATGCTGTATAACGTGGATAAATGTGAAGTTATTCACTTTGGTAGTAAAAACATAAAGACAAGCGCATTTAAGCAGTGGTAAATGGATTCGGGCCGCGGTGACATCATCAGGGTGCACGCTGCTGCTACGCGGCCACGCCATCTATATTCAGGTACAAAAAATGAATTTTTTTCGGCAGTGACCCCACCAGGTTTTTATGTCGGTCCACTTTGCCGTGGAACATGACAACGCTGGATGAAGTCAATGGACTATTCCCGCGATCGGGGCGATTTTTGGAGAGAAGTTTTGCTGTTTTTTTCCCTGAATTGAACCTGCTAAATGGTGTTCAGAAGTTTTGTGAGAGTTCTGAGGACTTTCAGCTCTCAGGCTTTAGTGGAGGCCTGTAGGCCTCATTCTGTGCTCCAGCGGCCTGCCTGGCAGGGTGCAGCCTGAAAAACAATGGGATCAGTGTTGGCAGGGGAAAACCTGGTACACCTGGGAAGATGCAGGGCGGCATGCAGGAGACTGCGTCGCCGTCAGCAACATCAAGGGAGGCAGCAGCCATGGCTGCCCAACAGAGAGACAGGCCTGCAGATGTGTGCAGACCTGTAGCTAGAGAGGGTGGCCAGGAGGGAGATGGCATCAGGAGGTTGGTGAGGTATGCTGACCGCCCCCCCCACACCAAATAATGGGCCAGGAGCCTTGCCAGCAACAGCCTCCTTAGGCGCCCGACAATCAGGACGACCAGGGTGATGGACATCATCCAGCAGCCGGGGGAGGTGGCCAACGCAGAAGTGGGGAAGGAGGCCCTCCCCTCAAAGGGTCTACAGACTTTAGTTCTCCTTCCTCCAGCTCAGTGATGAGCAATGCCCGCAAAGGCCAAGATTTAGGAAAGAGGTACTTGGGGAGCACTGCACTGTCCTGCGCGAAGATCTCCAGCCTCACACAACGCTGAGGACCGCCCTGACCGTAGAGACCAAGGTCACCATCTTGTTGAATTTTTTTGCCATGGGGTCTTTATAGAAATATAGAAACATAGAAAATAGGTGGAGGAGTAGGCCATTTGGCCCTTCGAGCCTGCACAGCCATTCAATGAGTTCATGGCTGAACATGCAACTTCAGTATCCCATTCCTGCTTTCTCGCCATACCCCTTGACCCCCCTAGTAGTAAGGACTACATCTAACTCCTTTTTGAATATATAGTCTGCCACTATAGACATTGGCAACATCTCTCAATTCCCCGCACATCGGTACATCCAGCAGGTCACCTATGCACTCTACAGGAGAAGGGTGCAGTACATCTCCTTCATGACGAGGGACAAACAGCTGGAGCGGCAGGCCGGATTTGCCCGAATTGCAGGCTTCCTGAGGGTGCAAGGTGCGATAGACTGCACATGTTGGGCTGAGGGCGCCATAACATCACCCCGAGATCTTTGTCAACCGCAAGGGGTTCCAATCGCTGAATGTCCAGCACGTGTGTGACCACTAGCGTCGGATCTTGGCAGTTAATGCGAGGTAGCCAGGAAGCAGCCATGATTCCTGTATTCTGCGCCAGACCAGTGTGTCCGCCCTCTTCACAGGTCCAACTCAGATTTGTGGTTGGCCGTTTGGGGACGAAGGGATATCCCCTGTCCACTTGGCTGCTCACTCCACTGCGGAACCCCAGGACAGTGCCAGAGCATGCCTACAATGACGCTCATTGTGGCACCAGGTGCATCATCGAGCACTGCATAGGCATCCTTAAGGAGAGGTTCCATTGCTTGGACTGGTCTAGTGGCACCTTACAGTACTCAACGGGTTTACATATTAGTCGTGGTCTGCTGCATGCTGCACAACCTGGCCATGAGGGGACAGCTGCTGGAGCAGTACCACCTGATGAGGAGGAGCAGACGCAGGAGAAGGAGGATCCCCGTCACCACCGAGCTAGGAGGGTCGTCCCCAGCGCAACACTGCAAGGGAGGTGCAGCTGCGTCTCATAGCTGCTCACTTCAGATAATCTCATCCACACATGACCCTTCAGCTTCCACTTTCAATGGCCATCACAATGAGTGCCTTCATGCACAATTGGCCACTCCCAAATGAAACACCTGGCCAGATATAAGTTTCCAAAAATAAAGATTTATCAAAATATTCAATTCAGTGCAAAAACACAACATAAACAAAAAGACTACCATCAACTAACACCAATAATCATGTCTTACCCCTGTGCATGTCCTTATAATACCTCTTACGCATGTCTACCCCAACACTACGCCTAAGTGTCTACCCTGTGGCTGCATTATGTGTCTGGGAAGGCTGCTGTAGTTATTATATGGGAGCTTCAGCTGTCCTTCTCGGACGCCCTCGAACATATTTGGGCCTGGAAGGGCCGGGTGCCGACTGGCCAGCACCCTCCTGGGAGGGTGCAGTCTGGCTTGGCTCAGTTGGAATCGTGTGGAGGCACTGGCGGAGTGGGAGGTCTGGGGCAGGAATGCTGTGATCCTGAGAGCACATCATCAGGATCCTGGTCTGAGGAGTCTGCGTCACTCCCTTGGGATATTCTTCGACATTAAAGGTGCTATATACATGTTAGTTGTTGTGATTGTTGCTGCAGGCAAAATCAGCTAATGCCACCTAGGTGGGGGAATCAACATTTTGACCTTCCTGGACTCCGGTGCTGCACATGGAAACCTAATACCTGATTTGAAAATAGTTCCTGATGCGGTGGTGGGTAAACCTTTCACTGAAACACCTACCAAATTATCATTGTTTGACAAATTAGAGAAGGCGGCACTAGTTGTCTAGCAAACTGTAAATATTTAATGGGCAGTTTAATTAATTTAGGAACAATCCCATTGAACTCGAAGCTTTATGGGTAGCAGTATTTCAGCAGTATTGAATATTGTGTGATATCTCTGGCTGTATTCATAATTTCTGATTTAAGAATCTTAGTGTGTTTAATTTATTTTTCTTGCCTAATCTGTAAAAAATAAAACTCTTCATAGTCAAAAGATTGAGGTTGACATAGGCTCAACAATCCCTCTGACCTCATGGTCTCGATCATGACTTGTCTCGCTATAAACTTTAACACTATCTTTGCAACACGTGCTTATTTCACGTGCTGATGGCCTTCTCTGGATTGTCTAGATTTGAGCAGTAGGGGCAAAATCACAAACCTATTGGTGTATAAATCAGCTTAAACTTCAAGCAGTTTGGCTAGACCATTTTTAAAAAAAAAGATAGTGGCCCAGAATTTGCAGTCGGGATAACAGCGAATTGACAGTGTAATCAGTGTAATCACCCAAACCATGAAAATTGATAAACTTCAGCTCTTTACGCTGTTAAATTCCTCACTAAAAGTTAAACTCAAACGGATTAGGTATAACGGGTTTTCACAGTGTATTGACTGCTAAACAAAGGTTAAGGGCCTGAAAAACTAATTTTGTGCAATGTGAAATTTGTTCATTTTAATAAAAATATATATTTTTTTTAAATTACCTTTTTAAGTTTGTTCATCATTGTTTCAGGTTTGCCTTTTCCCCATGAGAGCCCCAGTATTTCCTTTGCTCTCTAACTATTTTAAAGAGTTAACATTTTAAGAGCTTACTCACTCCCTTGTTTGCTGTCTGAGAACTCTACATTTTAATTGGCTGCTTGTTGACGTCACAGCAGCTTGTACAAGGGGATCCCCACTAACCTCCATTGATTTGAATTGAATCTCGGAAAACCCAAATTTCTTGACCCAGATCCCGAGGTCCTTGTGTGAAGCGTACTTCGGGGCCAGTGGCCAACACCTTTGACCGCAAATTCTGGGCCATTAAGTTTTGTTTAATTTAAGTCGTCTAGTCAAGGACTCTAGAACAGTCCTGTTGTGCTAAAGTTGTGTTTTCTTATAAGTTGCTCCTCAAAAATAATAATGTTCAAAGCATTTATTATTGACATTCACAGATTTGTTAAGCAAATAGTAGTAACTATTAATTGACAATAATTAAATATACACTTAACAGCAACACTTTTGCCAATACTTTTGAGTTTACCAGAGAATTGAAACATTTTATAGTTGTGAGATCGACATTTTCAAGGCTGATCAGACTGTAGCAAATACTGAGATATCTCTTTTAACACACTTTTTTTAAACCTTTTTTCAAACTTTTCCACGTGTCTCTAATTCCCTTTCCTATGTCCCTTATCAATAACTTTAGTTTTAACAAATACAACACCCTCTGCCTCCCAAACATTGTTATAGTTTCACCTTGATTGAACTGTCATTCAAATAATGAAACTGGAGAAAGTTACAGAGAAATTAATGAACAAAGACAAAAGGACATAGGCAACATCATCACTTTTTCATATTTCTTACACAGATTTGGCTATGAATTAGTTAAAGTCCCTAGAGGGAACAGAAAATAATCAAAAAGGCTAATGGGATGCTGGTCTTGATATCAGCCAATTAGAATACAAGGGAGTAGTAGTTATGCTGCAGCTATACAAAATTCTGCTTAGACCACACCTGGAGTACTGTGAGCAGTTCTGGGCATCACACCTTAGGAAGGATGTATTGGCCTTGGAGAGAGTTACCAGAATGATACCTGGATATCAAGGGAGTTACGAGGAGGGACTACACAAATTAGAGTTGTATGCTCTGGAATTTAGACGGTTAAGGGATGATCTGATTGAAGTTTTCAACATATTAAGAGGAACGGGTAGGGTAGATGGAGAGAAACTTTTTCCACTAGTTGGGAATTCTCGGATTAGGGGGCATAGTCTAAAAATTAGAGCCAGACTTTTCAAGAGTGAAATTAGGAAACACTTCTACACGCAAAGGGTGGTAGAAGTTTGGAACTCTCTTCCACAAACGTCAATGGATGCTAGATCAATTAATTTTAAATTGGAGATTAATAGCTTTCTGTTAACCAAAGGTATTAAGGGATATGGCCAAAAGTGGGAGTATGGAGCAAATCAGCCATGATCTCATTGAATGACGGAGAGACTTGTGGCTGAATGGCCGAATCCTGATCCTATGTTTCTATCTGGCTGAAATTACCCCTTTCTATAAGGGCCGTGACCGCCTCAAAGAAGCATCTTTGAAAGTAGATAAACCACCAGGACCGGATGAAATATATCCTAGGCTATTAAAAGAAGCAAGGGAGGAAATTGCAGAGGCTCTGACCATCATTTTCTAATCCTCTCTACAGGATTACAGGAGTGCTGCCAGAGGATTGGAGATCTGCTGATGTTGTACCATTGTTTAAAAAGGAAGGAAAGAATAGACTAAGTAATTAAAGGCCAGTTAATTTAACCTCGGTGGTGGCAAATTATTGGACAATATAAATCTTTATTTAGGAAGACACAGATTAATCGAGGACATTCAGCATGGATTTGTTAAGGCTCGGTCGTGTCTGACTAACTTGATTGCATTTTTTGAGGAGATAACAAGGAAGGTCAATGAAGGCAGTAAGTTTGATGTAGTCAATGTTGATTTTAACAAGGCTTTTGACAAGGTTCCGCATGGCAGGTTGATCAAAAAGTTAAAGCCCATTGGATCCAAGGGAGAGTGGCAAATTAGATCCTAAATTTGCTCATTGGCAGGAAGCAAAGGGTAATGGTTGACCGGTGTTTTTACGACTGGAAGGCTATTTCCAGTGGGGTTCCACAGGGCTCAGAAACTTGGGCTGACTTTGACTTATTTGCTTTTTGTAGTATATATTAATGATTTAGACTTAAATGTAGGGGTTATGATTAAAACATTTTCAGATGATACAAAAATTGGCCGTGTGGTTGACAGTGAGGAGGAAAGCTTTAGACTGCAGGAAGATATCGATGAACTGGTCCGTTGGGCAGAAAAGTGGAAATGGAATTCAATCCGGAAAAGTGAGAGGTGATACATATCGGGAGGAGCAACAAGGCAAAGGAATAAATGGGAGGATACTGAGAGGTGTGGAGGAACAGAGGGACCTTGGAGTGCATGTCCACAGGTCCTTAAAGGTAGCAGAACAGGTCGATAAGGTAGTTAAAAAGGCATGTGGAATAGAATCATAGAAATTTACAGCACGGAAGGAGGCCATTTCGGCCCATCGTGTTCGCACCGGCCGACCAAGAGTTATCCAGCCTAATCCCACTTTCCAGCTCTTGGGCCGTAGCCCTGTAGGTTACGGCACATTCAAGTACTTTTTAAATGTGATGAGGGTTCCTGCCTCTACCACTCTTTCAAGCAGTCAGTTCCAGACCCCCACTGCCCTCTGGGTGAAGAAATTTCCCCCCCATATCTCCTCTAAACCTTCCCCCAATTGCTTTAAATCCAAGTCCTGTGGTTATTGACCCTTCTGCCAAGGGAAAACGGGTCTTTCCTATCCCAAAGAAAACAGACCCAGCATCTCCAATCTTTCCTCATAGCCAAAATTCTCCAGTACAGGCAACATTCTTGTAAATCTCCTCTGCACCCTTTCCCGTGCAATCACATCTTTTCTGTAATGTGGTGAACAGAACTACACACAGTACTCCAGCTGCGGCCTAACCAGTGCTTTATACAGTTAAAGCATACCCTCCTTGCTTTTGTATTCCATGCCTCGACTAATAAAGACAAATATTCCATATGCCTTCTTAACCACCTTATCTACCTGGCCTGCTACCTTTAAGGATCTGTGGACCTGCACTCCAAGGTCCCTTTGTTCCTCTACACTTTTCAGTGTCGTACCATTTAATGTGTATTCCCTTGCCTTGTTAGAGCTCCCCAGATGCATTACCACACACTTAGCTGGATTGAATTCCATTTATTAGCCGAGGCATAGAATATAAGAGCAGGGAAGCTATGCTGGAACTATATACAACACTAAATGGGCCACAGCTTGAGTACTCTGTGCAGTTCTGGTCACCACATTACTGGAAGGATGTGATTGCATTAGAGAGGGTGCAGAGGCGATTATGAGGATGTTGCCAGTACTGGAACATTTTAGCCATGAGGAAAGATTGGAAAGGCAGGGGATTGTCTTCTTTGAGGGACCTAAATAGAGTGGATAGGAAGGACCTATTTCCCTTTGCAGAGGCGTCAATAACCAGGGGGCATAGTTAAAGTAATTGATAGAAGGATTAGAGGGGAGATGAGGAAAGAAAATGTCACCCATAGGATGGTGGGCGTCTGGAACTCACTGCCTGAAAGGGTGGTAGAGGCAGAAACCCTCATCTCATTTAAAAAATACTTGAATGTGCACTTAATGAGCCGTGACCTACAGGGCTACAGACCAAGTGCTGGAAGGTGGGATTAGGTTGAGTAGCACTTTTTCGACCGACACGGACATGATGGGCCGAATGACCTGCTGTGTCGTAATTTTCTGTGATTCTATGAACAGTGCAAGAGGCCGAAAACAGAGAGGGTCCGAGTGGGAGTGGAATGGGGTCGCACTTACAGACTGAACGGATGTGTTCCGCATAGTGGTTTTTTGCATTTGGTCTCCAATGTAGAGGAGTGTTTGGGAGATTTCCCTCGACCATGGTTGGCATGGCCCTCGACCCTGTTTGTTCCATTTCTCGTACTTCTGCTCTCACCCCTTCCCCTCCTTCCCAGAACCACAATAGGGTTCCCCTTTCACCCCACCAGCCTCCACCTTCAGCGGATCATCCTATGCCATTTCCACCACCTCCAGCGTGATCCCACCACCAAAATACTGCAGATGCTGGAAATCTGAAATAAAAACAGAAAATGCTAGAAATACTTAGCAGGTTAGGCAGCATCTGTGGAGAGTGAAACAAAGTTAACGTTTCCGGTCGATGACCTTTGTCAGAACTGGAAAGACTTCGAGATGAAACAGATTTTAAGCAAGTGTAGAAGCAGGGAAGGGGAAGCAGGAGGGCAGGAACGAACAAAACGGAAGGTTTATGATAGGACGGAAGGCAGGAAAGATTAAATGACAAAAGGTATGATTGTACACAGCAAAAGGAGATGGTAATGAGACAAGTAAAGAAACAAAAGATGAGTGTAGAAGAGGTGTAAATGGAAATGGCCCTCCCCTCCCGTTTCAATATTCTGAAGGGACCGCTCCCTCCGTGACACGCTGGTATACTCCTCTATCATCCCCAACACCTCTTCCCCTTTCCACAGCACCTTCCCATGCAAACACAGGAGATGCAACACCTGCCTTTTACCTCCTCCCTTTTCCAATGTCCAGGGCCCCACATACTCCTTCCAGGTGAAACAGCAATTTACTTGCATTTCTTGCAATTTGGTATACTGTATTCACTGCTCACGATGTGGTGACCTCTACATTGGGGAGACCAAAAGCAGATTGGATGCGCATTTTGCAGAACACCTCTGTTCAGTCCGTAAGTGTGACTCCGAGCTTCCGGTCGCCTGTCATTTTAATTCTCCACTCCAGTCCCATTCTGCTCTCCATTTTCGCCCACTTTGTTCCAACGAAGCTCAATGCAAGCTCGAGGAACACAAGAACATACAAAATAGGAGCAAGAGTAGGCCCTTCGAGCCTGCGCCGCCTTTCAACGAAATCATGGCTGAACTTCTACCTCAGTTCCACCTTCCTGCACTATCCTGATATCTCTTAATTCCCTTCGTTCCCAAAAATTTAGCGACCTCTGTCTTCAATATACTCAACGACTGAGCATCCACAGCTCTCTTGGATAGAGAATTCCAAAGAATTACAACCCGTTGAGTGAAGAAATTTCTCCTCATCTCAGTCCTAAATGGCCGATCCCTTATTCTGAGACTGTGACCCCGTGTTCTAGATTCCCCAGCCAGGGGAAACATCCTTCCTGCATCTAACCTGTCAAGTCCTGTAAGAATTTTATGTGCTTCAATTAGATCACCTTTCATTCTTTTAAACTCTAGGGAATATAGGCCTAGTGTACTCGATCTCTTCTCATAGGGAAATTCCCTCATCCTTCGATTAGGCACTGTACAGCCTTCTGGGCTCAACATTGAGTTCAACAATTTCAGACCATAACCTCTGTCCCTATTTTTTCACACATAGCAGTTGTTAATTATCCCATTCCCATTTACAACTCTTCTAGACTCTTTTGTTTCTTTACTTGTCTCATTGCCATCTCCTTTTGCTGTATACAATCATACCTTTTGTCATTTAATCTTTCCTGCCTTACGATCTATCATAGACCTTCCCATTTGTTCGTTCCTGGAGACTCCTCCCTTCCCTGCCTCTACACTTGCTGAAAATCTGTTACATCTCTAACTCTTTCCAGTTCTGACAAAAGGTCATTGACCTGAAACGTTAACTTTGTTTCTCTCTCCACAGATGCTGCCTAACCTGCTGAGTATTTCTAGCATTTTCTATTTTTATTTCAGATTTCCAGCATCTGCAATATTTTGCATCTGTTAAAATAAAGTAAGCCTGCCTTATGATTACATTTTCATTCTTCTAACAGAAATTCACTTAACAGGCAAAAGCTAAAAGTTAATACATGGCAATATAAAGAGACTTCAAGAAATTTTAATTTTAACCATTTTCTTACAGTTGGAAATTATTTAAATACTATATTGTATTGTTGTTTCTGGTTGGTTTAATGGTTAAAAGAGTTGCACTGTAATCCAACAAGTCAATGTGGAAACTGTACAGGTACACCGGCTGAAATCCGGTAACCTCGGGACCGAGATCGTGCCGGTTTTTGGATTGTTCCGGATTTCGGACCTCGCTGTTGGCGCTCCTCACCACTCGTGACTCTCGCCGCCCACTTCCACACCCCCCCACTGGCGCTGCGTTTGTTTTTAACGGTTTCCTCGTCCCTCGCCACCCGATGTTGCCGAATTCGAGACGTTGTATCTGTACTGTGTTATCCTTATGAGGTACTCTTTTTGTAGATTTGAAGCGATGATAAGTACACTTGAAGTGACTGGATTACCTCAGAAAATACACAAACCACTACTGCTTTCTTCACGGAACATTATGACTGACGATGAAGATACTCTGCTCAGGATCATATTTGAGACCAATCCTTTGGATGAAAGAGCCGATCAGAGGTTGAGGGTGGAGTCACGACCACTAGAAATTGTATATGATGCGGTGAGTGGAATGCACAAATATGCATTGTGTTTTTTAATATTGTAAATGAGTTGCACAAGCTATTCAATTAGTTTCTGATTTGCTATTTCAGGGAACGCCTTAACTCACACTGGAGTAGAATCATAGAATGATATAGCACAGAAAGAGGCCATTCAGCCATCTTTGGTAGAGCTATCCATTCAGTCCCAATCTCTTGCTCTTTCTCCATAGCATGGAATTTTTTTCACCAAGTAATTATCCAATTCTCTTTTGAATGTTAACTATTGAATTCCCCCAATCCTTTCCAACAGAGCATTTCAGATCACAGCAACTCACTATTTCAAAAAAAAATGTCACCTCTGGTTCTGTTGCCAAGGACCTTAAATCTGTGTCATCTGGTTACTGACCCTTCTGCCACTGGAAACCGTTTCTCTTTTTATTTACTCTAGCAACACTGTTCATGATTTTGAACGCTTCTATCAAATCTCCTCTTTATCTTTTCTGCTCGAAGGAGAACAACCCCAACCTCTCTTGTCTCTCCACATAATGGAAGTCCCTCATCCCTAGTCCCGTTGCAGTTAATCTCTTCTGCACTCTCTCCAAGGCCTAATGTATGTTGTTTAATTCTGGGCACCACAGTTCAGCTGAAGCCGAACAAGTGTTTTATAAAGGTTGAGCATAGTGTGGTTGCTTTTGTACGCTATGTCTCTATAAATAAGACCAAGAATCCAATATGCTTTTTTAACCTTCTCAACTTGTCCTGTCACCTTCAAAGATTTGTATATATACAGCCCCAGGTCACTCTGTTCCTACACTCCCCTTTAGAATTGTACCATTCCATTCACATTGCCTCTCATTATCTTGCTACAAATATGTATCACTTCATGCTTTTCTACGTTAAATTTTATCGTCCAATTGACTGCCCAATTCACCAATCTTCAGAAGTCTGTTACTATCTGTCTCGTTGTTGACTACATTTCTGAGTTTTGTATCATCTGCAAAGTATGAAATTATGCCCTATATATCCAAGTCAGGTCATTAATATATATCAAAAAGAGCAGTGGTCTTAATACCGACCCCTGAGGAATACTGCATACTTCCCTCCAGTCTGAAAAAAAACAGCCGGTCACCACTACTCCCCTGCTATCTGTCCCTTTTTGTAGCATTTTGAATCCATGTTGCCACTGTTCCTTTAATGTTACTAACCAGTCTATTATGTGGTACTTTGTCAAATGCCTTTTGAAATTCTACATACACAACATCAACTGCACTACCCTCATCAACACTCTTGTTTCAAATCTAATTGTATTTTTTGAAGAAGTTATGAAGATGATAGATGAGGGAAGCCCAGTCTACTTAGACTTCCAAAAAGCTTTTGAAAGATACCGCATAAGACGCTTCTATGGAGGATTAAAGCCTCTGGTATTAGTGGTAATACAGGAAACTCTCGTTTATCCGGCTCGCTCGGGGTTTCGGCAATTCCGGGTAAACGAATTTTCCGATAGGGCGAGTTTACATTTTAAAGTTAATATTTGTATATATATTTAACAACTCATTGGAAATCAAAATTCCCACTGGTATGTTAATGATCGCCTACTTAATAGTCGCTGCATCTGAAGTAACTAATTGTAAGAAGAGTTCTGAGTGGTTTCAATGTGAGAATGTGCGCGACAACCGTTTCTGCAGAAAAAAAGGGATGGAGTTGCCAGCATGCATGTACTTCCCCCGGACTGTAATAGCGGAGGGACGAATGCTGCACTGGGAGTGGCTGCAGGTGGCCTCGAGGAGGAGATTGTCCAGCTTCGGGGTTCCGGAGCGTGCTCTCCGGGCCGCATTCTGTGCCTGGAACCCAGTGCCGGCACTGCTCCCGTTCCCAACGTCAGCGGCGGCCACGAGAGACAGCGGCTGCAGCAGCGTGCACACACACACCTGCAAAGCAAGGACAGAGGAGGGTGAACTTGTGCATTCAGTTTTTAGATTTTTACGGTAGATTTTGAGTCCTTGCTCATGGTGAGTGTCATGTTGTGCAATTGTTAGCGATTTTGCAACAGAAGGATTTGGATATGATGTATGTCGAAGTGTTGCATGCAGGGCCGTCAGCCAGTGAGAAGTGGCGACGCAATATTTTAAATTCTGTTACGACGAGTTTTCTGTTAAATCCGTATCCGAATAAACGAGAGTTTCCTGTATATTAAGCTGGATTGAGAACTGGCTGGCAGGATGTAGACAAAAGCTGATGAAAATAGATTTGGGTCTATTTGGAGACCGGTCACCAGTGGTGTCCCACAGGGATCGGTGTTTGCACCGTTGCTCTTTATTATTTTTATTATTGAACTGGATGTAGGTGTTGGGGGTACGATCTGCAAATTTACAGATGATACGGAGATCTGTGTGAATGTTAGGACTGTAGACGATATTCGACTGTTTCAGGTGGATCTTAATGTGTTGGAAGATTGGGCTCATGACTGGTAAAAAATTATGTTTAATTTGGATAAGTACAGTGTTATGCATGTGGGCAGGGTGAATGCTCAACATTCAAACACTCTTCAGGGAAAAGCATTAAAGAAGGTGGAGAAAGAAAGCGATCTGGGTGGTCTAGTGCATTGACCTCTCAAGATTTGTGACCAATGCCATGAAGCAATAGCTAGAGCAAATAGTGTTGGGATTGCATTCATAGGACAATTGGTTATAAAACGAGGCATACTATTTTGACCTTGAACAAGACCATGGTCATGCGTCACTTAGAATACTGTGGCCAGTTTTTGGTTTCCTCACATGGTGGGTGATATTGAGGCTTTTGAAAGGGCGCATAGGAGGGCCACTAGAATCATTCCCAGTATAAAGCATCTTTTCTATCAAGATAGGCAAAAAGTTAGGACGCTACACTTTAGAGAAGTGTAGACATAGGGGTGACCTGATTGAGATTCACAAGATGATATAAGGAATAGGTTATGCTCTAGTTGATGATTTTTTTCCAATTAAGTAGGTTAGGGAGGAACAGGGGTCACAATTTTAAGCTGTGTAAGGCCAGATCTAGGTTAGATGTCAGGAGTTGAATCTTCCCAGAGAATAGTGGAGCTCTGCAACAGGCTGCCAGCTTGTGTGGTGGACGGCGATTCACTGAATTCCTTCAAGCGATAGCTGGACCTGTTTCTGATTGGAGTGGAAATCAATCTTACAAAAGGTGGATACTTTAGGGAATTCAGAGCCATAGTGATCTCATGGACTTGTTTTGATTGCTTGATGGCCAGATTTTTTTCTCCCCAAATTGGCCAGGATTTTCATGTGGTTTTCTGCTTCCCAGACCATCACATGGTTTTGGGTAGGGTAGAGAGTATTGTGACAGGCTGGATGGACCAGAGGGTCTTTAACTGTCTGTCATTTTTTTGTATGTTTGTAAGTTAGTCAAACACTATTTGCCTTTAAGAAATTCGTTCTGACTTTGATTTATTAGCCCATACTTTTCTATGTACCAATTAATTTTGTCCTGGATTGTTGTTCCTAAAAGTTTTTCTACATTAGGCTAACTGGCCTGTAGTTGCTGGCTTCAGCCCCTGCCCCTTTTTTTAAACACGGGTGTAACATTTGTTGCAATCCTATTCTGTAATGAAGATAGATGAAAAGTACCCATTTAGTACCTCAGCATTGCCCTGTGGCTCCACAAGAAGATCTCCAAGTATTTAGTGAAGTATCTTTCACTACCCTTTTACTATTTGTGTTTATAAAATACTTTTGGGTTCCCTTTAATGATAGCCACTAATATATTCTCATACACTCTCTTTGCCTCTCATTTCCTTTTTTTTTTTAAGATCTCCTCTGTATTTTCTATATTCAGATTGGTTCTCCTGTATTCATCCTATCATAGGCAGTCTGATTTATAAGACATTGTTTGACACCATATTAACAGAAACTTTACATGTTAGTTGGTATGATTGGACTTGGATGAGGGTGAATGTGAGAGGTGGCTAGTGAGATAGGGAAGTGATAATGTAGATAAAGAGGGATGGGAGGAGGTGCAAGCTAAGTTATGAGTAAGGATGTGCAGGAGTAGGGTAGGGAAGGTAGAGTTATGGGAATGTGATAAGTGGCATAGCAGGATGAGGTTGAGTGGGGCTTTGTTTTGTGATCTGCTGAGATCATTGAAACGTTTGTGGCACTGCAGCCTGGTTCTCCTGATAACAGGAGTTCAGAAGAATGAGAGGGGATCTCATAGAAACGTTTAAAATTCTGACGGGTTTGGACAGGTTAGATGCAGGAAGAATGTTCCCAATGTTGGGGAAGTCCAGAACCAGGGGTCACAGTCTAAGGATAAAGAGTAAGCCATTTAGGACCGAGATGAGGAGAAACTTCTTCACCCAGAGAGTGGTGAACCTGTGGAATTCTCTACCACAGAAAGTTGTTGAGGCCAATTCACTAAATATATTCAAAAAGGAGTTAGATGTAGTCCTTACTACTAGGGGGATCAAGGGGTATGGCGAGAAAGCAGGAATGTGGTACTGAAGTTGCATGTTCAGCCATGAACTCATTGAATGGCGGTGCAGGCTCGAAGGGCCGAATGGCCTACTCCTGCACCTATTTTCTATGTTTCTATGTTTCTATCCCTGCTTGTGTCCTCCTGCACAATGTGCAACCAGGCTGCATTGTTTTCCTGAGGAGCTCTTTTCTGCCCATTGGAACGGAAATGAACCTCCCTGCATGCTGTGAATCATGGGAGAACCTGGGTGCAGCCGTGCACCTTTGTGCAGTGTTTCTCAGTATTTGCAGCACTTCAGTGCTGTAGAACATTGACAGCATAACTGTCAAAACTAAATTTGCGCATGGTCCCTTTAAGGAAACCAGCTGATGACATGTCATCAAATGACGTCATCAGACCCGCTTTCTTCAGTTGGCTGGCAAACGCGCTGGGCAGGCCTAACAAGCCCAATCGACATACAATCATTATACACAGCAGGCTGGAGCTAGCAGCGGAGTTTGGACCTGCCACCAACCTGCCAAGATACGAGAAATCGGCCCATGTTCTGAATCATTTCTCTCTGATCTTTATCACCATGTTTCCCCATCATCAGTATCTTAGGGGTCAGATTTTACAAGAAGCTTGCTTGTACCAGCCAACAATGTGGTTGCAAGAGTCAGGGCAGAGGATGGGTACTCTGCAATGATTGGCTTGATTCCTGACCCCTCAATACCTCTCCACCATCTACAGTGCTGAAGTTAGGACTGTGATGGAATACTCACCACTTGCACAGCTGAATGCAACCAAAACAACACTCAAAAAGGATTGTGGATAGATCAATCCGCGTGATCACCCCCCCCACCCCCCCGCCCCTGCCTCTGGACTAAGTATCCATCTTCTCCACCAGTGGCATATTGTGACTGCAGTATGTGCCGTCTATAGAATGTACTGCAGGAACTAGTCAAAATACCTACCTAATACCATTGTGGAGCACCATCAGCATAAGGCCTGCAGCAGTTCAAAGAGAATTCCCACCGCTCTCGAGACATTCAGTATGGTCGATAAATACAGCTTTGTCAACATCATCCATAAGTATGAAAGATTCAACTTCTGCACTAGATTTTGCAGTAAATGTTCAATATTGAATAGTTTAACAGAAGATTGTGTACAGTTAAATGCATTTTAGAAATAAGGTATGCATTTAAAAACAACCAGGAAAAAAGCAACCTTTTATGTGAATGGCAAATTCAGCTTTTAAGTTTAAAACTATAGTAAGCTTTATTTGAAGACATTTTGTCTTGCTGGCAACTTAAGAAATACATTATGTTCATGATTCAGCTGATGCTGTTTCCAGTATGGATAGTATTTTGATGACAGTATACACAACACATTAAAATACTACACTCGAAGGTCACCTCAGAGAGCAGTACCCGGTCATGACTTTTTAATGCTGAAACAGTTACAAATAATTGTTACCATATTTTTTTATTTCTGGTCAGAAGGTTGGTGATCAAACACCGTTTTTCGAGTTCAGAACAGTCTTCTAAGTCTCCAATATAGCAAGCAGGAAATGCATATTCATTACGACCCAGAAGTACACTGCTCGCCATATTGGTAAAGTCCCCAAAAAATCAGCATATGCAAATAAGGGGAATAAAGCTTAGTTGAGCCCTTCTCTGCAAGATTCGTTTGCCCTGAGGCACTGGCTGCACTCGGGTCCTTAAACAGCCGCAGCCAACAAGGTAAGTTTTTTTTGAATATACTTACTGGGTGGAGCAGGAGTGCTCCTCCCGGCCCTACATTCAAAGAATACGGGCTGGCACCGCTCCGGTTACCCACTTTTGATTCATTTATTTTTTTATTTCCCTGTCCCCTCCAGCCACTGCTACATCCTGACCCGCTCGCCCCATCATCACTGACTTGAGGCCCTCTGCTCCCATCACCGTGGACTGATCTTTAACTATGCTTCACCAGGCAAACTGCCTCTTACTCTGCACTCGTTTGCTTCATGGAAATGAGTGGCACAAGGTCCAATATCGGGGGCACTTCAGGCCTCACCATTCAGACTCGGGGGTCAAAATTTCCCTGTTCAGCGACGCTAACGGGGTGCAAAACAGTTTCAGCCCGGGGGGGGAGGCGCGCTACCGGCTCCTGCGAAATTGCACGGGAATTAGCGGAGATGCTCCTACAGTTGCAGCGCGCTCCGCCGGTAGTGCCCCAGACGGCCGCACAACCAGCAATGACTTCATCGCAGCGACCCCTTTCTGCCCCGTGGCCGACATTGGTCAGAATCCCTGCGAGACTGCCGTGAGCGGTGTTAGCGCCAGCCTCACGGGTTGCGAACCGGGCGTTAATTAAAGGAGAGGTCGGGACTGCTCAGCGCCGCCATCTTGTCGGTTTGGCCGACTCGTCCTAGTGGCCCATGAGAGGCCCGGCAGAGTGTGTGGTGGCCCTCTCTAACCGAACGAGAGAGGCACTGAAACACATCAGCGCTACATGGAGCAGCCGCGTAACGCTGACTAACGCGCCCAAGTAGCGCCCTGGAACCCGCCCCAACAGAAAGTGGAGTGCGCGAGATTGTGCACCACTTCCTGTGAGAAGCGGTAACCGCAATTTTGTGACCGGGGCGGGACTTCCGTGCTGGGCGCAGGAAGTCCTGCCCCAAATCAGTTACCGCCCCCGATCGGGGTGTTGGGGAATTTCACCCCCAGGGATTGTTACGCCTAATTTCTAGGCCACAGTGCTTTAGCAAAGTTCCAAAGCATTGAAGATTTGTTACAGTTCTAGCAGCTACTTCTGTGCAAGTATTGTAAAAATGTTGAGGGTGCTGTAGAACTTAAAGATTCTTGGATAAGGCACTAATTAGGCAGCAGTCAATATGTTCGAGCAATAGATCAAGATTTATTAAGCTTACAACATAATATTAAACCTCATCTGCTGTTAAGTACGAGTTGATCTCGCAGTCTTAATTCCTGGAACTTCTTGGACACGAGATGTTCTCTTTTGGTCTGTTCATTGTTCTTTCCGCAGTCCCCGTGTAAAGCTATTTTTTGAATATCGAGGTTTTACCCTATTTCTTATCAAATATGGGCTCAATTTTCCCCCGTGATTTGCGCCATTTTTAGAGCAGGCTGCTCTTTTTGGCCTAAGTTGAAAAACCACAGTTTCCCCAATCAATTTGCACCAGTGTAACTTAGTTACGATTCTTTTAGGTCAGTTTTTTTTTCCAGCCAAAGGGGGTGTAACCAGCCACCTATGCCAATTAGGGAAGTTTGGCCAGCTAAGAGTTACTTCAGTTGTGCTTAGGCCAGCATATGTGGCCTCTGCTGAAAAGCCTCCCGGAGAGTTAAGCAAATTGGCGCAGCAGATGCCCGGACACACTAAAAGAATTGAAAAACACATAGCAGCAAGTTACCTCCAACCCTGCCTGAAGGGCTTGTCGGTCCGGTCCCATTCTCGGTCCGGTCCCATTCTCGGTCCCGGGTTCTCCCACACACACGAGAGAATGGGGACCGGATAGGTAAGCCCTTCGGGCGGGGTTGGAGGTAAGTTGCTGCTGCTATGTGTTTTTCAATTCTTTTAATGTGTTGTGAGCTGGCTGTATGCTTCACTTTGCAGCCTCAGCTCGCATTGTGTCCCTGGTGACCCGATCTTTTTAGCAGCCCGATCTTTTTGGCGCAGATCAAGGCTCCACCCCCAAAACTAAAGATCGGGTTATGTCACGCCAAAATGAAGAAATCAAACTTAGAATATTTTTTTTTGACGAAGTTAGGCCCCAAAAAATCCAGCATAACTCTTCAAGTATGCCAAAAAAATGCTTTGGGGGAAAATTGAGCCCATGATTCCTATCTACTTCGAATCTCTAATTCTCTAATACCAGTACTTCCATATGTTAAGTAGTGATCTCAGTTTAGATAACTTTACACTACATGGTTAATATATTCATTCCAACAGAGAACTGTGAACAGTTTAGTGGACTTCTTTCGACCTCCCAGAGGTCTCCAGCTAGAGGAGCTGACGTCAGCTACTTTGATGAAGCTTGAGGAATTCCGTGACAAAACTGCAACAGGTAAATGTCAATATATATTCTTCTGTGTTTTTGATCAGTAAGCTTTTGAATTAGTTTTAATGTGATATTTGTTGAATAATTCATAACTCCTTGTAATCATAGCAAAATGCAGTATTTATCAGAGTATTGCCCAGAAATGGGGAAGCAAAATGAGTTTTGGAGGAGGGGTACTAGCCATTTTCTGTTTGAGCTCATGAGGTGATCTGGACTTGGGTGTACAGGGCATAATTTCAAAGTTTGCAGATGACACACAACACGGAAATGTAGTAAACCATGAGGAGGATAATAACAGACTTCAGGATGACATTATCAGACGAGTGAAATAGGCAGATTCATGGCAGATGAAATTTAACAGAAGTGTGAAGTGATACATTTTCATAGGAAGGAGGCGGCGAGGCAATATAAACTAAATGATACAATTTTAAAGAGGGTGCAGGAACAGAGAGGCGTCTGTACACTAATCTTTGAGAGTGACAGGACAAGTTGAGAAGGCTGTTAAAAAAGCATATGGGATCCTTGGCTTTATTAATAGAGGCATGGAGTACAAAAGCAAGGACAAAATGCTGAACCTTTATAAAATGTTGGTTCGGCTCCAGCTGGAGTATTGTGTTCAATTCTGGGCATCACACTTTAGGAAGGAAGACTTGGGGTGCAGGAGTGATTACTAGAACTATTATGTCTGTAATGTACTTATGAATGACTCCACGAGGCAATGTGTTGTACTCAAACTGTAGTGACCTTGGTCCTTTATTTCCAAACTCCAGAGTGAGGCACAAGCATGGTTGCAGCCTTTTATACTGGGCCCTGCCACCAGGGCAGGAAACTCCCGGGTCTCCACCAGTTGCACCCTCTAGTGGTGTCAGCATAGTATATACACAGTGTAAACCTTATTGAAAGTACATCAGGTAAACAAGTCTCCATCTCACGCAACCACACAGTGACTACACAGAGAGTACATCCATAGTCTGCATATATAACAAGAACAGTGCCAGGTATGAATGACTTCATGTGAAGAGGGCTAGAGAAGCTGGGATTGTTCTCCTGCAGAGGGAAGGTTAAGAGGAGATTTCAAACTCAAGAAGGGTTTTGATAGAGTAAGTAAGGAGAAACTGTTTCGAGTGACAAAAGGGTGGTAGTAGAGGTTACGGATTTAAGGTGATTGGCAAAAGAACCAGATGCGGTATGAGGAAACTTTTTTTTACACAGCGAGTTGTTGTGATCTGGAATCCACTGCCTGAAGGGATGGTGGAAGCAGATTCATTAGTCACTTTCACAAGAGAATTGGATAAATACTTGAAGGGAAAACAATACAGGGTTATGGGCAAAGAGCAGGGGAATGGGACTGAATCAGATCTCTACCAAAGAGCTGGCACAGGCATGATGGGTTGAATGGCCTCCGTCTGTGCTGTATCATTGAGTCTAATATTGAAAGTGAAGAAAATCAAAACATGAATGAATGACTCTAGCAATGTGCCTTATACTTGTTCTTTGTTTTTGAGTGAAATCAATGTATTTTCTTTTTCATACTCTTCAACTGACTTCGTTATTCTGTATTATTTCCAATGCTAACTTCAATATGGAATTTAGGAGGAAATTGAAGAGCAGTAAATGCATTGAATGTACACTTTATATGACTGTAAAGTTGGAAATCATCATCATCATAGGTAGTCCCTCGGAATCTAGGAAGATTTGCTTCCACTATTAAAATGAGTTCTTTGGTGGCTGAACAGTCCAATTCGAGAACCACAGTCTCTGTCACAGGGGGGACAGATATTCGTTGAGGGAAGGGGTGGGTGGGACTGGTTTGCCGCACGCTCTTTCCGCTGCCTGCGCTTGATTTCTGCATGTTCTCGCCGATGAGACTCTAGGTGCTCAGCGGCCCTCCCGGATGCACTTCCTCCACTTAGGGTGGTCGTTGGCCAGGGACTCCCAGGTGTCAGTGGGGATGTTGCACTTTATCAGGGAGGCTTTGAGGGTGTCCTTGTAACATTTCCTCTGCCCATCTTTGGCTCGTTTGCCGTGAAGGAGTTCCGAGGAGAATGCTTGCTTTGGGAGTCTCGTGTCTGGCATGCGAACAATGTGGCCTGCCCAGCGGAGTTGATCAAGTGTGGTCAGTGCTTCAATGCTGGGGATATTGGCCTGGTCGAGGACGCTAATGTTGGTGCGTCTGTTCTTCCAGGGGATTTGTAGGAGCTTACAGAGGGATTGTTGGTGGTATTTTTCAAGCGACTTGAGGTGTCTACTGTACATGGTCCATGTCTCTGAGCCATACAGGAGGTTGGAAAGTACTTTAATCGAACACATTTTCAGCTCTATTTATTTAATCCAAGTTTTAAATTCAATCTGTTCATATAGAATAGAAATGCATTACATATATTTATTATAAATTTAATAGCACCTATTTCAGCAACTCTGAAATTCTCCTTCAAGGAAAATCAAATGAACCCTCTCTATCAACTCTGGCAGAAATTCTGAACAAATATTTTGTATCAGTCTTTAGGGTAGAGGACACTAACAATATTCTAACAGTGGATAGTCAAGGGGCTATAGGGGGGGAGGAACTTAACGCAATCACAATCACTAAGGAGGTGGTACTCGGTAAGATAATGGGCCCAAGTTTCGGGCCGCGCCTAGAACGGCGCAGCCCAGACCTGGACAGTCGTTTTTCGCACCCGAAAGTGCGATAAAAAAATAACTGCAGATTCTCCGGCTCCCTGCAGGTCCTTTTGGAGCTTGGCGCAGTGCAGCACGAGCTGTGGGGGACGGAGCCAGTTCCCTGCGCTGAAATCAGTGCCGGGACCTCTGCACAGGCGTGCTACAGTGGGTGCGCATGTGCAGTAGCTCCAGGCGCCCAAAACTGTGTGGGAGGGGCCCGAAGCACGCCGCCCCTAGCCCTGGCCGAATGGGCTCACTGGGGTGGCGAAGATCAGGCTGCATCTCTCTCGTCCAGCTCCTGCTCTGGCTCTAGCTTCCTCCCCTGTTCAGCTGACGCTCCCTTTGGCTTTCTCAACCGCTCTTCCCCCCCCGCCCCACCCCCCCAGCTCCGGCTTCCCCCCGGCCACCTACCTTTAACTCCGATTCGCTCCCTCTTCCTTCGACGGGGCCCACCTGCCCGGCATCTTGCTGGGGGCGGGCACCGCCCGAAGTCTTGGGCCCGGCTTCTTCACGTCGGCTGGGACCGTTCAGCCTCCTCTCCTCTCCCCCTCCTCTCCCCCTCCTCTCCCCCTCCTCTCCCCCTCCTCTCCCCCTCCTCTCCCCCTCCTCTCCCCCTCCTCTCCCCCTCCTCTCTCCCCCTCCTCTCTCCCCCTCCTCTCTCCCCCTCCTCTCTCCCCCTCCTCTCTCCCCCTCCTCTCTCCCCCTCCTCTCTCCCCCTCCTCTCTCCCCACTCCTCCTCCTCCCTATTCCCCCGCCCCCCCTCCCCTCGCTGTCAGAAACACATAGACACTGACAAACAGAGAGAGTGACACTGACAGACAGAGAGTGAAAGAGAGATGCACAGACAGAGAGAGACACTGACCGAGAGACACACACTGGGGGGGGGGGGGCCTGTCCCAGCATGCTGTTGGAGGGCTCCCGGTGCTGCAGTCGGTGAATAGAAACGTAATTTTTTATTTATTGATTTTTAAATGTTTTACATTTTTTTTTGATTGATTTATTGTTGTATTTATCATTTATTATTGATGATGGCTCTTTATTTGTAAAACTGAAGTGTTTAATGTTTGTAAATTTCCCTCTCCCACCCCTGTTCCCTACGCCTGATTTGTAACCTACGCCTGATTTTCTAAGTGTAGGCAAGGTTTTTCTGAGCGTACAAAAATCTACACTTACTCCATTCTAAGTTAGTTTGGAGTAAGTTTTCACTGCCTAAACTTTCAAAACGGGCGTAAGTGGCCGGACATGCCCCCTTTGAAAAAATAAATCTGTTCTAAACTGAAACTATTCTAACTGACTAGAACTGGAGCAAACTAAATGCTGAGAATTGCAATTTCTAAGAGACTCCATTCTAAACCAGTTGCTCCAAAAAAACAGGAGCAACTCAGCAACAGAAACTTGGCCTCAATGGGAATAAAGGCAGATAAATCTCCTGGACTGGATGGCTTGCATCCTAGGGTCTTAAGAAAAGTAGCGGCAGGGATTGTGCAGGCATTGGTTGTAATTTCCCAAAATTCCCTGGATTCTGGGGAGGTCCCAGCAGATTGGAAAACTGCAAATGTAACCCCCCTATTTAAAAAAGGAGGCAGACAAAAAGCAGGAAACTATTGACCAGTTAGCCTAACATCTATGGTTGGGAAAATGTTGGAGTCCATTATTAAAGAAGCAGTAGCAGGACATTTGGATAAGCAAAATTCGGTCAGGCAGAGTCAGCATGGATTTATGAAGGGGAAGTCATGTTTGACAAATTTGCTGGAATTCTTTGAGGATGTAACGAGCAGGGTGGATAAAGGGGAACCAGTGGATGTGGTGTATTTGGACTTCCAGAAGGCATTTGACAAGGTGCCACATTAAAGGTTACTGCACAAGATAAAAGTTCACGGGGTTGGGGGTAATACAGGCAACTCTCGATTATCCGGGTCCCTCGGGGATCGGGCTATTCCGGGTAAACGATTTTGCTGCTAGGGCAAGTGCTCTTCTCAGAGCTGAAATTTGACAGTGATAGAACCAACCACAAAGGCTTAGTGCGTGTTATCTTAGCGTGAAGGTAATAAAATACATGACGACTGGATTCATATCGTTGGTGTTAGTTATGTTTTGTTTTTATATGCTCCTGTAATTTGATCCGTGGTCTTTCACGTGGAGAGAAAACCGTGGGCAAGGACACGGTGAATCTTATTGTGTTGGATGCAGATATTTTTAAACTCTCGAGTGGGAACATTCAATACATAATTCATTGTACCCAAGGCTGTAAGAGCGTGTTAAAGACCAAAACGAGTGCTGTAGTTTGGACAGGAGCTTTGCGTTGCTTTCTGTTGCAGTTGGGATCAGCTTGTTATCCGGTGCTGAGATTAGAAAAACTGCGAAATGACCATCTCGGAGCAGCTGTTCACGGGACACTATCATGTGTATCGGAACTTCATCTATCCCAAGGATCCCCCCCAATGATTTAACCTCCCTGTAAGTAACCAGAACCGACTGCAGTATCTGTTCCTCACTGGGGACGAAGTGACAACCCTCATTACATCAGCTGGTATTCACATGTGCGACAGTTTTTAAAATGCCATTGCAGTGGGTTCTCCGTTAGATCCGTGTACGGATAATTGAGAGTTGCCTGTATATTAGCATGGATAGAGGATTGGCTAACTAACAGAAAACAGAGAGTCGGGATAAATGGTTCATTCTCTGGTTGACAACCAGTAACTCGTGGGGTGCTGCAGGGATCAGTGCTGGGACCCCAACTATTTACAATCGATATTAACGACTTGGAAGAAAGGACTGAGTGTAACGTAGCCAAGTTTGTTGATACAAAGATGGGAGGAAAAGCAATGTGTGAGCAGGACACAAAAAATCTGCAAAAGGACATAGTCAGGCTAAGTGAGTGGGCAAAAATTTGGCAGATGGAGTATAATGTCAGAAAGTGTGAGGTCATGCACTTCGGCAGAAAAAAATCAAAGAGCAAGTTATTATTTAAATGGAGAAAGATTGCAAAGTGCTGTAATACAGCAGGACCTGGGGGTACTTGTGCATGAAACACAAAAGGATAGTATGCAGGTACAGCAAGTGATCAGGAAGGCCAATGGAATCTTGGCCTTTATTGCAAAGGGGATGGAGTATAAAAGCAGGGAAGTCTTGCTACAGCTATATAAGGTATTGGTGAGACCACACCTAGAATACTGTGTGCAGTTTTGGTTTCCATATTTACGAAAGGATATACTTGCTTTGGAGGCAGTTCAGAGAAGGTTCACTAGGTTGATTCTGGAGATGACGGAGTTGACTTATGAGGAAAGGTTGAGTAGGTTGGGCCTCTACTCATTGGAATTCAGAAGAATGAGAGGTGATCTATTGAAACGTATACGATTATGAGGGGGCTTGACAAGGTGGATGCAGAGAGGACGGTTCCACTGATGGTGGAGACTAGAACTTGAGGGCAAAATCTTAGAATAAGGGGTCGCCCATTTAAAACTGAGATGTGGAGAAATTTCTTCTCTGAGGATTGTAAATCTGTGGAATTCGCTGCCTCAGAGAACTGTGGAAGCTGGGACATTGAATAAATTTAAGACAGAAATCGACAGTTTCTTAAACGATAAGGGGATAAGGGGTTATGGGAGCGGTCAGGGAAGTGGAGCTGAGTTCATGATCAGATCAGCCATGATCTTATTGAATGGCGGAGCAGGCTCGAGGGGCCATATCGCCTACTCCTGCTCCTATTTCTTATGTTCTTATGTTATGTAACTCGTGTTAACATCCCTTCATATTGTTTATAGTCCTTTAAACTTAAATTGTTAGACCTATGAATTCGGCCATGGCGTTTTTTCGGACGAGGCCCCCAATATGGTGGGCAAGAAGTGCGCGCACTTTTCCTGCTGGAAATACACTGCCTGTCATATTGGTAAACAAAAAAAAGTGTTCATGGCCCATGCTAGGCATTAGGCCCTTTGCATATGCAAATAAGGAGTCGAACTCCTGTTGTGTACCCCACCCCAAGATTGATTTGAACAGAGGCAGCCAATGTTATTGAAAAGACACATTTTTGACATTTATTTACCTAAATGTGGAGCTCCTTTCAATTCCATATTTAAAGAAGGTGAACTGCCACTCTCACCCCCTCCCCTCCCCTCCCACTCCAGCTGCCCAACATGGCTCCTACCTTCCCTGCCCTGACACCCAGCTCCTACCTTCCCTGCCCCAACCACTCCTCCCTCTCCCGGCTCCTTCCTGACCTCTGAGCCTCTTATTTCCTGTACCCCAGCTATAGTTACTTGAGAGCAATGCTGTCTCCAAGCAAAGGTTAGCTAAAAGGATGTTGGAGTGTATTCTCCAGTTTTACCACCTAGTGGGTTGGAAACCTTCAAGCTCAGTTAGGCGACAGTCTACTAAATCCTCATGGGCTAATCTGAAATAGGTTTTGATTGAACGGAACTTTACACCACAACAGTTGAGAAACTTGTTTTGAAACGACTTTCTTAAGAGAAGCTCTTGTTGGTGTTAATTAACATTATGTTGTTAATTATAGTTACACTAGAAACAAACTGAGGCAGAAGGTCAGTTCTTACCTAAAATTTCCTTTAAGACAATCTTTATGAAAGTAATCCAAGAATACAGTTAACTGTGATATTAGATGATCAGCCAAAAGTTGGCAAGGATATGTTGAAATAATCAATTAACAAAGCTTAATAATGTACATTTAAACAGCAAAACATGCTTCCTTCAGAACAAAATTGATGTTTTTATGAGAGTAAACCAACAAGAAATCAAAAAACAGACAATAAGAACTTCTACAGGTATATAAAAAGCAAGAGAGTAGCTAAAGTAAACATTGGTCCCTTAGAGGAGGAGACTGGGGAATTAATAATGTGAAACAGGGAAATGGCAGAGGCTCCGAACAAATATTTTGTATCGGTCTTCACGGCAGAAGACACTAAAATCATCCCAATAGTTGAGAATCAAGGGGCTAGTGGGAGGGGGGAACTTAAAACAATCACTATCACTGGAGAAAAAGTACTCTGCAAACTAATGGGACTAAATATGGATAGGTTCCTGGGCCTGATTGCCTGCATACTAGAGTCTTAAAAGAAGTGGCTGCAGAGATAGTGGATGCATTGGTTGTAATCTATCAAAATAGGTTTATATGTAACCTTCAGGGCTGCTGACCGAGGCCCATGCGGCTCTTTGTCGGCCGGCGCGGACACAATGGGCCGAAATGGTCTCCTTCTGCGCTGTAAATTTCTGTTTCTATGTTAAAATTCCCTGGATTCTGAAGCGGTCCCAGCGAATTGGAAAACCGCAAATGTAACGCCCCTATTTAAGAAAGGAGAGAAGCAGAAAGCAGGAAACTATAGACCCGCTACCTAACTTCTGTCTTTGGGAAAATGTTGGTATCCATTATTTAAGAATTAGTAGCAGGACATTTAGAAAATTATAGTACAATCAAGCAGAGTCCGCATGGTTTTATGAAGGGGAAATCATGTTTGACAAATTTGTTGGAGTTCTTTGAGGATGTAACGATCAGTGTGGATAAAAGGGAACCAGTAGATGTCATGTATTTGAATTTCCAGAAGGCATTCGATAAGGTGCCACATAAAAGGTTACTGCACAAGATAAGAGTTCACGGGGTTGGGGGTGATATATTAGCTTGAATAGAGGATTGGCTAACTAACAGAAAAAAGAGAGTAAGGATAAATGGGTCATTTTCAGGTTGGCAAACTGTAACTAGTGGGGTGCCACAAGGATCAATGCTGGGGCCTCAACTATTTGCAATCTATATTAATGAATTGGATGAATGGACCGAGTGCAATGTAGCCAAATTTGCTGATGAGACAAAGATAGGTGAGAAAGCAAGTTATGAGGAGGATGCAAAGAATGTTGAAAGGGATATCGATAGGCTACGTGAATGGGCAAAAATTTGGCAGATGGAATATAATGTGAGGTTATCCACTTTGGTAGGTAAACGAAAAAAGCAAATTATTATTTAAATAGGGAGAGATTACAAAATGCTGAGGTACAGCGGGATCTGGGGGTCCTTGTACATGAAACGCAAAAGGTTAGCATGCAGGTACAGCAAGTAATGAGGAAGGCAAATGGAATGTTGGCCTTTATTGCAAGGGGGATGGAGTCTAAAAGTAGGGAAGTCCTGCTACAACTGTACAGGGTGTTGATGAGAGCACACCTGGAGTACTGCTACAGTTTTAGTCTCCTTATTTAAAGAGGGATATACCGGTACTGGAGGCAGTTCAGAGAACGTTGAAGAGATCTGTTCCTGAGATGAAGGGTTGTCTTATGAAGAAAGGTTGGGCCTGTCCTCATTGGAGGTTAGAAGAATGAGAGGTAATGTTATTGAAATGTATAAGATTCTGAGGGGACTTGATCGGGTAGATGCAGAGAGGATGATTCCCCTTGTGGGGGAATCTCGAACTAGGGGGCATAGTTTCAGAATAAGGGGTTGCCGATTTAAAACAGAAATGAGGAGGAATTTCTTGAATCTTTGAAATTCTCTATCAGAGAGCTGTGGCGGCTGGGTCATTGAACATATTTATGGTGGAGATAGACACATTTTTGAATGATGAGGGAGTCATGTGTTATGGGGAGCGGGCAGGAAAGTGGAGTTGAGTCCACAATCAGATCAGTCATGATCTTATTGAATGGCGGAGCAAGCTCCAGGGGCCAAATGGCCTATTCCTGCTCCCATTTCTTATGTTCTTATACTTAACATCATTTACACCACCAAAGCATCAAATCGCACAGCTCATGGCTCAACTTAAATTTCTAACTCTCAGTCCTGATAAATGGATTAATTAACTAGATAGCACGATTTCCCATCATAATTATTGAGGTGGAGCACTTGCTTAGGATCAAATGTTATTTTACTCTCTCGATTTGATTTGAAATGTTTTTCACCCTTTTAATTGCAGCACAGCTCGCTATCTTTAAGGACCTAGAAGTGAAATTGCATATTTATGAAATGATAATTCCAGAACACTTTTTGTGTTAAATTATGGATCTCATCCCCTTTTCTATAATAACTTCAATAATAACTTTTATTTATGTAGCGCCTTTAACGTAGTAAAACGTCCCACGGCGCTTCACAACAGTGTTACAAGACAAAACAGATAAATTTGATACCGAACCACAAAAGAAGAAATTAAAGCAGATGACCAAAAGCTTGTTTAAAGAGGTAGGTTTTAAGGAGCCTCTTAAAGGCGGAAAGAGGTTTAGGGAGGGAGTTCCAGAGCTTAGGGCCCAGGCAGCTGAAGGCACATCCACCGATGATTGAATAATTATAATGAGAAATGTTCAAGAGGCCAGAATTTGAGGAGCGCAGACATCTTGTGGGGATGTGAGACTGAAAAAGATTACAGAGACAGGGAGGGGCAAGGCCATGGAGTGATTTGTAAACCAGGGAGAATTTTGAAATCTAGGCGTCGTTTAACTGGGAATATAGGTCAGAAAGCACGAGGGTGATGGGTGATCTTGACTTGGTGCGGGTTAGTACACATGCTACTGAGTTTTGGATGACCTCAAGTTTACGTAATGTGGAATGTGGGAGGCCAGCCAGGAGTGAGTTGGAGTAGTCAAGTCTAGAGGTAACAAAGGCATGAATGAGGGTTTCAGCAGCAGAAGAGCTGAGGCAGGGCAGAGGCGGGCAATGTTAGAGGTGGAAAAATGCAGTTTTAGTTATGTCGTGGATATATGGCTGCAAACTCGTTTCAGGGTCAAATATGACACCTAGGTTGTTCACCCTCAGATTGATGCTAGGGAGAGGGATGGATCCAGTGGTTAGGGAACACAGTTTATGGCAGGGAGCAAACATAATGGCTTCGGTCTTCCCAATATTTAATTGGAGAACATTTCTGCCCTTCCAGTACTGGATGTTGAACAAGCAATCTGACAATATCACAAAACATACAAAAAAATATGTATTTATTTTCTAGAATAAAAATAATACTACATTTTTGGAAAATAAATGCTTACAGTATTATCTGCACATGTTGCATTTTTAGTAACCTACATAGCAATCTTTCAACATTTTTTTATGGGGTGACATATGGGAGAAGTGCACGGAACAAAAGTGAACACTGGTATTTAGAAGTGACAATATGTTTTGAATTCCTTTGCTCTAACTCATTTCATAACGTGTTCTTAAATATTAAGTGTATTCTTAAAACCTAAAGTGCCAAATTCTACAAATTATCATATATCTGAATTGTTATTATTTTGAGAATATTGGAACATCACTTAAAATAACAATTCTTGTCCTACCTTTTATAATTATGGGCAGCAATGATTCCATTGGTTAGAGTAGGTAGACTGGGCTTACACTAACTATGTGCATAATAGTATGGAAATAGTGTACATTTCCAGTACATGTAACATAAACTTACACACAATAGAGTGTAGTCCATTTATCTTTTTCTGTCTAGATAAGAATTCTTTCATTTAGTATACCATTGCAATATTTGCTAAAAGACAGCAAATCTCAAAAAAATCATGATTGCCCATTTATTGCTTTCACTGATGTGTATTTGTGCACTTTGTACTGTTCACAGGCTTGATGTACGTTATTGAGACACAGAAAGTCCTGGACTTAAAAATAAACCTCATGGCTTCGTACGTCATTGTTCCACAGAATGGTTTTTTTGATAAATCTACCAGCTTATTGGTTCTTGATCTTGGTAATTTAAAGGTAAGTTTGTAAAAGTAACAGTATTGTTTCAATATTACTGAGTTAAAATCACATTGAAAATTTTTTAACATGCATTTTTATCCACTGAGTAGACACAATCATCATATGTATAACATAGAAGGTCCGCAACTTCAAATATTTAGAAGCTTTATTAATTGAAGTGGAAAAACAAATTTAAAAAAATAATTTACTTGGCCTAATTGTGTAGAATGATTTGTGTAGTTAATATTGAACCTATAGTTTGAAATATTTTGAAAGCCAACCTTTGAATAAAAAGTTGTTCTTGTCCAAATGCTGTTATGATTGTAAAAGTCCAATACAGAAAGGATAAGTTGCATTTATTATGCTTTATATGCATTAATGTTTCTCTACGGACATACACCCAATAGGATCACAGGAATATTAGAAAGTATATTGTCTGAATGGTGTGAACGGACTGTACATCTGTTTAAACATTACTCTTCAACATAATTAAATTGCTGATATTATTTGGTATCTTTTTTTAGTACTTTTTTTAAACATCAGTGACTTCAGAAAAAATATGTAACATTATTAATATTGTATGTTATTTAATTCCAAAAAATCAATCATTCAAAATTTAACTTGCAATCTCCAGTACTTTATTGCTGTCTATAGGTTCAGCTGATGCACCATATTCTTAAATATGTTAAAACCTTTGAATACTGTCAGCTTGGTTCATTTGTTGGCATTATTTCTGCTAAGTCAGAAGGTCACGGGCTTAAGCACAGTGCAGGACTTGAGCGCATAATGTAGGTTGACTGTTGTACTGAGGCTAAACGAAGGCTCTATCTGAACATAAAAATCCCTTGACAGCAAGTTCTCCAGTTAACATTCTTCCCTTAATCAATACTTCACCAAAAATAACTTAACTTGTCAATTTATCTCTTGCTGTTTGTGGGACCTTGCTGTGCTCAAATCATCTGCCACATTTGCCGACATAACAACATTGCGCTTCAAAAGTAATTTCAAAAGCACAGACAAAAAAGAATTACAGGAAACATTGGGTAGTATTAGTACATAAATCTGTCAATGCAAGAATGGAAGGCAATTGAGACAAAATCCCTGTAGATAGAATTAAGAAATAAGGGAAGTGGTACAAATTTTGGTATGCATTACAAACATTGGTGATGAGATAGAAAGTGAGATTGGCAAACACCTTGGCCCAAAAATTGCGGTCGGCAGCGTAGCTACAGAGTACGCCGCCGACCTCCTCTGAAAGAGTATGAACTTTCCTTGTATGAGACTTGCTTTTCAGCGCTGCAGAATTGTGCGCATCATGTTGCATCACGAAGGCCAGGAGTGCAGCACACAGCCTATGCGTAAGGGAAGACACGCCAAAACTAAGCCATGTCTGTAATCTCTTCCATTGAAATTACATTTTAAAAACTTCTAAAAAGCTTTTAAATAAACTGGTATTTGAACTTGTTTCATATATCAGCATTTTGTTAAAATTATGTAACAAAATTATGTATCAACAATAATTTGTCATCTGTTTTCTACTTGAAGGTTAAAAAAGATAATTTGAGGTCAATCGAAAGATTCTCATCCTTGACCATTTGCTAAAGTGAAATAAATCGTTTAGCTGTTCAACCCTCTAGTGTATTTAAAACAGTTTCTATCATTTGGGAAGTGTATTAAATGCTACATTATTTATATTTCATACTAAGAAACCTGTTCCTTTTCTTCTTTGCGCAAAAGAGTATTGTAGAGCTTTGTCGAGTGCTTTGCTTGCCCAATGGATTACCTGTGCTGTACTTCAAACATCCCGGCTTTTTAAATTAAAGATGTGTTCGGATTTATATTGTGTAAATCAGGTAAGTTTAAAAAAAAAAAAAATTATTTTAACCTGTCAAAGGTCTACTATGACATTGCGATTCAGTAGCACTGAAAGGCATTGGTAATGATCCTTTCGATTTACTATACACCATGCACATAGCACACTAGCTGTGAGGCAGTTTAAATGTATTATATAAAATAATTAAATGGAAAATGATTTTACTTCATATATTTGGAGGAAGTATAAATGATCTGTGCCAAATGCCCAGTTCTTGATCATACAATTTAATTGCAGAAAACATTGATCATTTTAAATATTAAGGGCTAGATTTTCGGTTGAGGCAAAAATGGTAGTTTTACGCCAAAATTACCATATTCCTACGCTACCGTTTTTAGGCTTAAATGTTGGCCTTTACATCACTAAAGTCAGCATTGCACGAGGATTTGTGGCGCAAACTGCGAGTTTCGGCAACTTTAGTCCGAGGCCGGTAGTGCTGCGAGAGAGGCCTTGGGAGGAGGGGAAAAACAAAAATAAAAATTGCAAAAAACAATCACAAAACCCGTACCTACTAAATCGCAGAAAAAGAATTCAAAAATAAAAACTAACTTACCTTTTTTGTAGTTCTTTAGGTCTTCATACTTACCGCTGCTGGCAGGGCTGCACCGTCAGTTTTGACTTGTCAGTATTCTGGGTGTGGCGGAGAGTGCCGCAAGTACGACAGTAACGCAATCCGCAGTGTTGCATGTCGTTTCACGTCGGCGCACCTCTCCCCGGCGGTATGTGGAAGCGCCGCCGCAAAAAGGTGCCCAAAGATCCCACCGAATGGGTTTCCGCCACGGAGGGTCAAATTGCAGCGGAAACCCAGTCATATGTATAATATATGAATTACATATATTCATATCAGACAAAATGGGGGGGAAAATCAAAAAGTAGAGTTCCTTGAATAAATATAGAGATTAAAACTAAAGTGGAACTTAAAAGCGAGGCAGAAGATAAAATTAGGGCTAACGGTATTAAATGAACACGAGGAAAATGTAATAGAGCAATGAAAAGAGGGACTAAAAGTGCCAAAGGGGAATATGGATAAAAGGGTAGCAGGTAATATGAAAGGCTTTTATAAACTTACATAAAGTAAAAGAATAATCAGCGACTGGGACCATTCGAAGATGAAGGGGAAGTCTAATTGTGGAAGATGAAGGTATGATACTAATATTAAATAAATATTTTGTCAGGTTTTTTTTTTACAAATGATGGAATTACGAATGTAGCTGTAATACAGTTGTTAGCGATAACTGTAGAAAAGGTATTGGTTCTGAAAAAAATCAGTTGACCACAAGATGCCTAATTCATAAGGTTCTGATGTTACATGTCCTAGTCTGTTGAAGGAGTTCGTTTGGGGGTGGGATGGACAGCAGAGGCTTTGATTACAATTTTTCAATCCTCCTCATATATTAAATTATGCCAGAGGACTGCAGGGTAGCCAATGTAACACCTGTGTTCAAGATAAGAAGATAAACTGTGAACTATAGACCAGTTAGTCTAATGGCAGTTGTGGACTAACTCTTGGAATTTAAAATGTGATATCAAATCAGTGAACATTTAGAAATGCATGGGTTAATAATCAAGGACAGCCGGCATGGATTCGTCAAAGGCAATTCATGTTTGACATATGTAAGGGTTTTTTTGAAAGAGATAACTAGTTGGATAGTTAAATTGAACACAGTAGATATAGTCTGTAATTTTCAGAGTACAATTCTATAAGTTATCTCTCAGGAGGCATATTGCATAATTTAATTCATTTGGTATAAGAGGAAATGTAACAGCAAAGAATTCGGGTAAATGGGTGTTTTTGCGGATTGGCGATGGGCCAGTTCTGTATGCACTTTTTTGTTTTCGGTGTATATATATTTTAGATATTTTTTTAAATAATTATATATTTTATGGGGTAGAGTTTCAGGTTTAGGTGCAATTAGCGACCTGGGCGCAAATTGCTCCAGTTTCTGCTCAAAATCATTTGCATATCGCCGAACACAAAATCTGCCATTCTTTTAGAATGCAATTTTTTTTAAATGAAACTGTTGCATTAAATCATATTCCTTAATATATTTGAGTAGTAACTTGGTACAGTTTGATTAATACAGCTGAAAATGGATTTATCACAAAGATTTATCACACATTTTAATCAGTGTCTGGTCCATCACCTGTGAATAACCCAATTTTAAATGACTGAAAATGGCTTTAAACAAACTATACAGAACCATTTGCTAGATACATTGGGGTACAGTAGTCACTTTCTTAATAAATTGAAAAAAGAATTATATTCAAAAGCTTTTAAAACGTGCTTATTAATGTCCCTGCACCCAAAGAATTAGCTTAATTTTTAGAGCCTCCTTGATTGCCTGTAGACGAGCGCACTTCGTGGAAACTCCCTTTGGTGATTAGTTCGATCTAAGGACATGGGCAGTTTTGTGGGCGGGGCCGGCTTCTAGAGAGATTTTAAAAACAAAACTAGCGCAATAGATTGCAGAAATTCGATTTGTGCTGAACGTAATTTGCGCTTAAAGTTCTGTGCTCTTTTGCACTGATTTAGCCGATTTTGGGTGAATTGTGCCGAAAAAGCCCAGTGCAATCAAGCGGTAACTCTAAGCCGATATATTTATTTTTTATGTATATTTTTATACCAACATTGTACAAATGCAAATCTTTTTACTATGAGAGAGAGAATCAAGTTAGAGAAAAAAACTTGTGTTTATATAGTGCTGTTCATGACCTCTGGATGTCCCAAAGTGCTTTACAGTCAATGAAATACTTTTGAAGTATAGTCACTGTTGTAAAATAGGAAATGCGGCAGCCAATTTGCAAACAGCAAGGTCCCACAAACAGCACTGCAATAATGCCCAGATGATCTGTTTTATTGATTTTAGTTGAAGGATATATATTGACCAGGATACTGGGGCAAACTCCCCTGCTCTTCTTTGAAGTAGTGCCATGGGTAGACAGCTGGCAGATGCAATTTAATGTGAGCATGTAAGCTAAAACATTTTGTGAGAAAGAATGAGAAATAGGAACATGCACTTGATGGCAAGATGCTGAAGGGTGTGAATGTACCAAGAACTAGGGTTCAAATACATAATTCTCCTGAAAATGCACTTGCATGGAGATAAAACCATGAAAAGGCCATTAGCACTTTGGGCATTATAAATAGGGGCATGAAGTACAAGACTAAAGAAATTATGATAAATTTATACAAAATATTGGTTAGAGTAGTGTGTGCAATATTGGTTGCCCCATTGTAGAAAGGACATTAAAGCATTAGAGACTACTGCATAGATTCATATGGAATAATAATGGGAATGGGAAACTATAGTTATGAGGAGAGACTTGAGATAATACATTTAGAGCAGAGAAAGGCAAGCAGAAATTTAATAGAAGTTTTTAAAATTATGAAGGGTTTAATAGGGTGAATAGGAAAAAAAGCATTTTCACTTGGCCAGAAAAAGAAGCAAACCTGAGGACTGGGAGAAATTTATAATTCAGCAGAGAAGGACAAAGGGTTTAATTAGGAGGGGGAAAATAGAGTATGAGAGGAAGCTTGCCTGGAACATAAAAACTGACTGCAAAAGCTTCGAAAGATATGTGAAGAGAAAAAGATTAGTGAAGACAAATGTAGATCCCTTGCAGTCAGATTCAGGTGAATTTATAATGGGAAACAAAGAAATGGCAGACCGGTTGAACAAATACTTTAGAAACATAGAAACATCGAAAATAGGTGCAGGAGTAGGCCATTCGGCCCTTCTAGCCTGCACCGCCATTCAATGAGTTCATGGCTGAACATGCAACTTCAGTACCCCATTCCTGCTTTCTCACCATACCCCTTGATTCCCCTAGTAGTAAGGACTTCATCTAACTCCTTTTTGAATATATTTAGTGAATTGGCCTCTAACTTTCTGTGGTAGAGAATTCCACAGGTTCACCACTCTCTGGGTGAAGAAATTCCTCCTCATCTCGGTCCTAAATGGCTTCCCCCTTATCCTTAGACTGTGTCCCCTGGTTCTGGACTTCCCCAACATTGGGAACATTCTTCCTGCATCTAACTTGTCTAACCCCGTCAGAATTTTAAACGTTTCTATGAGGTCCCCTCTCATTCTTCTGAACTCCAGTGAATACAAGCCCAGTTGATCCAGTCTTTCTTGATAGGTCAGTCCCGCCATCCCGGGAATCAGTCTGGTGAACCTTCGCTGCACTCCCTCAATAGCAAGAATGTCCTTCCTCAGGTTAGGAGACCAAAACTGTACACAATACTCCAGGTGTGGCCTCACCAAGGCCCTGTACAATTGTAGCAACACCTCCCTGCCCTTGTACTCAAATCCCCTCGCTATGAAGGCCAACATGCCATTTGCTTTCTTAACCGCCTGCTGTACCTGCATGCCAACCTTCAATGACTGATGTACCATGACACCCAGGTCTCTTTGCACCTGCCCTTTTCCTAATCTGTCACCATTCAGATAATAGTCTGTCTCTCTGTTTTTACCACCAAAGTGGATAACCTCACATTTGGTTCTGTCTTCACGAAGGAAGACACAAATAACCTTCTGGAAGTACTAGGGGACCGAGGGTCTAGTGAGAAGAAGGAATTGAAGGATATCCTTATTAGGCGGGAAATTGTGTTCGGGAAATTGATGGGATTGAAGGCCGATAAATTCCCGGGGCCTGATAGTCTGCATCCCAGAGTACTTAGAGAAGTGGTCCTAGAAATAGTGGATGCATTGGTGATCATTTTCCAACAGTCTATTGACTCTGGATCAGTTCCTATGGATTGGAGGGTAGCTAATGTAACACCACTTTTTTTTTTTAAAAAAAGGAGGGAGAGAGAAAACGGGTAATTTTAGACCGGTTAGCCTGACATCGGTCGTGGGGAAAATGTTGGATTCACTTATTAAAGATGAAATAACAACGCATTTGGAAAGCAGTGACCGAATCGGTCCAAGTCAGCATGGATTTATGAAAGGGAAATCATGCTTGACAAATCTTCTAGAATTTTTTGAGGATGTAACTGGTAGAGTGGACAAGGGAGAACCAGTGGATGTGGTGCATTTGGACTTTCAAAAGGCTTTAGACAAGGTTCCACACAAGAGATTGGTGTGCAAAATTAAAGCACATGGTATTGGGTGTAATGTACTGACGTGGATAGAGAACTGGTTGGCAGACAGGAAGCAGAGAGTCGGGATAAACGGGTCCTTTTCAGAATGGCAGGCAGTGACTAATGGGGTGCCGCAGGGCTCAGTGCTGGGACCCCAGCTGTTTACAATATGCATTAATGATTTGGATGAAGGAATTGAGTGTAATATCACCAAGCTTGCAGATGACACTAAACTGGATGGTGGTGTGCGTTGTGAGGAGGACACTAAGAGGCTGCAGAGTGATTTGGACAAGTTAGATGAGTAGGCAAATGCATGGCAGATGCAGTATAATGTGGATAAATGTGAGGTTATCCACTTTGGGGGCAAAAACACAAAGGCAGAATATTATCTGAATGGCGGCAGACTAGGAAAAGGGGAGGTGCAACAAGACCTGGGTGTCATGGTACATTAATCATTGAAAGTTGGCATGCAGGTACAGCAGGGTGGTGAAGGAGGAAAATGGTATGTTGGCCTTCATAGCTAGGAGATTTGAGTTTAGGAGCAGGGAGGTCTTACTGTAGTTGTACAGGGCCTTGGTGAGGCCTCACCTGGAATATTGTGTTCAGTTTTGGTCTCCTAATCTGAGGAAGGACGTTCTTGCTATTGAGGGAGTGCAGCGAAGGTTCACCAGACTGATTCCCGGGATGGCTGGACTGACCTATGAGGAGAGACTGGATCAACTGGGCCTTTATTCACTGGAGTTTAGAAGGATGAGAGGGGATCTCATGGATCCATATAAAATTTTGAGGGGACTGGACAGGTTAGATGCAGGAAGAATGTTCCCGATGTTGGGGAAGTCCAGAACCAGGGGTCATAGACTAAGGATTAGGGGTAAGCCATTTAGGACTAAGATGAGGAGAAACTTCTTCACCCAGAGAGTGGTGAACCTGTGGAATTCTCTACCACAGAAAGTTGTTGAGGCCAATTCACTGAATATATTCAAAAAGGAGTTAGATGAAGTCCTTACTACTAGGGGGATCAAGGGGTATGGCAAGAAAGCAGGAATGGGGTACTGAAGTTGCATGTTCAGCCATGAACTCATTGAATGGTGGTGCAGGCAAGAAGAGCTGAATGGCCTACTCCTGCACCTATTTTCTATGTTTCTATATGGCCCTTCCGGCTAAAGGGATCAAGGGGTATGGAGAGAAAGCAGGAAAGGGGTACTGAGGTGGATGATCAGCCATGATCTTATTGAATGGTGGTGCAGGCTCGAAGGGCCGAATGGCCTACTCCTGCACCTATTTTCTATGTTTCTATGTCCGTCACCTCCATCAATAATTTAAAATTGTCACTTAGGGTGCGAGGAGACATTTGTTTACTTAGTGGGATGCTGGAGCTTGGGATGCTTTGCCACAGCAAATTGCTGAGGCAGAGACAATTGCGTCTTTTCAGGGAAGGTTGAGTATTTGAAACAGATCAAGGTACAAGGCTATCGGGAAACTATTAGTGGTGTGGGGCCCAACTTTGGCCATGATTTGCTCCAATTGTTTTGGTTTAAGTTGGTTTTTCTGGCGTAAGTTTAAAAAACGGCATTTTCCCCAATAAACTTGCTCAAGAGGAACTCAGTTAGGTACTGCAAGAAAAATTTGGCATTAGGGGTACCAGCGGGACAAGGTGCTGGTTCCTGCACCGACCCATAAGGAGGTAAAAGGCCTCTCTTCGGCCTTGCACATTCCAGTATCAAGGCTCCAGAAGTTATTAATTCAATATGTACCAGGACATTAGATAATATTCCAACAGGATACGATGTGAGAACCTAAACAGACATTGATAAGACCTTGTGAAGAGTCTCGAGGCAGACTCACGGGCACCAAGGAGAATCAGCAAATTCTAACCTGATGAAGTCATCTTAGTAGGATCTAAGGCTGCCTTGGGGTCTGTCAATCCAAAGTATTATTGATAAGGTAACCCAATTGGAGATTGGGGAGGGTCGTACCGGGGGGCGAAGGGGTTTGTGAAATGTATAAATGATGTGTGATTTTGCTACACGAGGAGCATCTCCACTCACAGGCAGCTGTGATGAGAGGTGTTCCCGGACGTTCGTAATTAAAGATCGTTACACCTTGTCATCCGTCTCTGTCTGCTAATTTTGAGAACTGCGACATAGGTTGGGGCGAGCGTCGACCCTCTATATCAGGGGGCCTGCTCGTGGAAGGAGAAGCCTTCCTGTTTTCCCCCTACAGTATTTTTTTTTAGTTGAGTTTTTTTTTCAAAAGGGGGCGTTCCCAGACACTCAAGTTTTGGCCATTTATGCCACTTTGGCCAGCTAAAACGACTTAGGTCAGCACATGTGGTCAGCTCTGAAAAATATTGCGGGCAGTTAAGAATTCGGCGCGGGTTAGTACATTTAAAGCACAAAGACTTACAAAGCACTAAATAAAGGCCAAAAAGTAATAAGCAATTAGTTAACAAATTAAAAAAAGAAGGAAGCTGGGGACCTGCACCAAGACTTACAAAGCACAAGAAGTAATAAGCAATCAATCAATAAAAATAAAAAATAGAAGTCCTATGTTTATGCCAGAAACATTTTTTTTTTTTTAAGGTCCTTTTTTCCCCCCCCCCATCAAAACTCTCCTTTTCACCCCCTCCTCCCTCCCCCCAAATCAAAATTCCTCACTAAACAAAGCACAACCATCAATAAATAAAAAATAAAACTCAAGTCCTACCTCGGCCCAGGAAGCCAGCGGGCCGGCCTGTGCGGGAGGCCACTCGGCCGGGGATAGGGGCTGCGAGCATCGGGTCCTGCACATGTGCGCAGCTGCCAGCAACGTTTTCTGCGCTGGGCTGTTGCTCCGCCCCCCACTGCACTATGTACGCCACGTTGGGACACCAGAGACTCGGCAGGGTGGGGCCACTTTTTTTCGGTGCCGTTTCCTGCGCAAAGTCAGCACATTTAGGGTAAGTGCGCCGAAAAAAGGGGTTGGGGAAAATTGGGCCCTTGATTTTAGTTTTTGAATGTTCAAACATATTCCTGGCACAGCTAATGTGGACTGAATAACATGATGATCACATCAAATTTTTTAGCAGACTCATTCGATGATTGTAGCACATAGTTTAAAATTGAAATCAAATTTATTTCCAGAGGTTGGCAAAGTGACGAGTGATGTACATCTTCCACTGCTATTATGTGGCTGGTTAAAAAAAATTGAGGATGTGAAGGGCTATGCTAACAGATTTATCTCCACTTAATGGGCATCCTCTAAATAAGAATCCATTGGGAGTATTTGTAAAGCAGCAATTTAAGTCATTCACTTACTTTTAATGGGCATCCTCTAAATAAGGGTCCATTGGGAATATTTGTAAAGCAGCAATTTAAGTCATTCACATACTTTTAATGGGCATCCTCTAAATAAGGGTCCATTGGGAGTATTTGTAAAGCAGCAATTTAAGTCATTCACATACTTTTATCAAGCATTATTGTTTTGATCTGTAACTGATATCAATTTACATTTCAGTGGGGTTATTCTAGTTGTTGGAGTCTCTGCTTTCCAACAAGGGACTCTGCTCCTTTTCCTAGATAACTATCTGATCAGTCATTGATGTTTGGTTGTCCAATGAAATGGACAATTGGTCTCCCGAGCGTTGCTGTTGGTGAGTCGGGGGAAACGGTCTTTGTTTACATGGTTCACGCATGTGCAGTAACTTGGCTGTTGTAGCTTGCAAACAAATAGTGTTGTCTGGTCCCTGCTGGTCTCCCCTCTATTTGGAGCACACTGCTTACATAAGAACATAAGAAATAGGAGCAGGAGTAGGCCATATGGCCCCTCGAGCCTGCTCCGCCGTTTAATAAGATCATGGCTGATCCAGTCATGGACTCCTGTCCACTTCCTTGCCCGCTCCCCATAACCCCATTTTCCCTTATCAGTTAAGAAATTGTCTATCTCTGTCTTAAATGTATTCAATGACCCAGCTTCCACAGTGAATTCCACAGATTTACAACCCTCAGAGAAGAAATTCCTCCTCATCTCAGTTTTAAATGGTCGGCCCCTTATTCTAAGATTATGCTCCTTCGTTCTAGTCTCCCCCACCAATGGAAACATCCTTTGCATCCACCTTGTCCAGCCCCCTCATAATCTTATGTTTCTACAAGATCACCTCTCGCTCATCTGAATTCCAATGAGTAGAGGCCTAACCTACTTATAAGTCAACCCACTCATCTCCAGATTCAACCTAGTGAACCTTCTCTGAACTGCCTCCAAAGCAAGTATATCCTTTCTTAAATATGGAAACCAAAACTGTAAGCAATATTCCAGGTTGTGAGGATGACGGCATCGAGGCTAAAAAAAATCGCATTGAAACGCTGTTCTGTCTTTTTTTTCCTCAGGTACTGAGGGGCTTGCTATATATTTCTAACGTTTTCTATTTATATTTAAAAATTTTAAATTTCCAACATTTGCACCTTTAAATCATAACTAGGTTTAGTGACTGAATAAGCCAAATTGGAATTCTGGAATTTTTCTTAGTATTTTCAGGATCACATTCTGCAAACTTTATTCTTACTGTTGCTCATAATGCTTTTGTATGATTCCTAGCCCACACAATTTTTTATTTCCTTGAATTCTAAGCTATTTCTTTGCCGTTGAGAAAAAAACCAGAAATGATTTGTATTTAATATAGCGCCTTTCACAATCTTAGGACATCCCAAAGCACTTCACAGCCAAATAATACCTGTATTGTGGTGTAGTTGTTGTAATGTAGGAAGTGTTGCAGACAACTTGTACACAGCACGGTCCCACAAACAGCAGTACTGTATAATCAGTGACCAGATAATCTGTTTTATTGATGATTAGTGATGGATAAAAGTTAGCCAGGTCATTAGGAAAACGCTGCTGCACTTGTTCGAATATTACCATGGGATCTTTTACGTCCACCTGAGAGGGCAGAATGGACATTGATTTTAACATCCCATCATAAAAATGGCAGCACTGACTGAAAAAGATCCCTCAGTACTGCAATGTTGTCAGTCCAGATTATGTGCTCAAGTCACTGGAGTGGGGCTTGAATCCATGACCTTCTGACTCAGACGTGAGAGTGTTACCACTGCAATGCAAACGGACGGAGGGAGAGAGAGAGAGAGAGAGAAACAAACTGGGAGGCTGGGGGGAGGGATAAACACAAACCGAGAGGGAGGGAACGAGAAACAAAATGAGAGAAGGAGGGAGGGGGAAACAAACGGGGGGAGGGAGGGAGAGATCGTGTTTTTTATTCTGGGTGTGGTACTTTTCCCTGAGGATTGAGCCTCACCTCCCTGGGGTGGGTGTAGGTGTCAGTGAATTGAATTAGGTTTGGTTTCGGTTTTATTTATTTTTATAACTTCCTGTGTATTGTAAAAGATCATCAAATTGTGCAAAAGCTTTAGTTCAAAGTTACTTGTATCCTTGATATTTTTGTTGAATCAATGGTATTAACTAGGTGTTTCTCACTGCGGTCAATACTGTAGAAACATCAACAAAGTAGCTTGTATTTAATCATTACTTATCCTTAAATCTTTCTATTTTGTGAGGTTTCTTTGATTTATGATTTGTTATTCATCTCACTCTAAAACAAAAAGTCAGATTTTATTCAGGACTTGGTATTACTAAGCCATTCAACATCAAATGTCAGGATTAAACATCACATGAGCAGTTTCATGTCATTGCTACCATATGATCAAATCTCCAGGAATACATCAAACCAGAGTTGGCAACCTTGTGTGTGGTTGATCCCAAGAATTACAAAAGAAATTTACCCCTCTTTAGGTTTATTTTCATTCTTTATTCAGGTACAACATCCGGAATCCTCAGGACTGAGACCATGCCGGTTTTGGGTTTTGCCTCAAAAAATGTCCGGTTTCCGGACAATAATTCCGGACGACTCCATTCAGCTATGCGCAAAATGTCCAGTTTTCGGACAATCGCGGTTTTCGGAGTTCCGGATTCAGGATGTTGCACCGGTAGTGAACAATTTATTCACATTCCCTACTCCTACCCTGCCATCTTCTCAGGCTCTTGCAGCAAATACATAGCTTTCAATTTCGAAAGAGGTGTAAAATAGACAAAATCAGATTGGTTACCCATTGTACAGCTCCAACAATAATTAAAATTTGAAGGAATGAGACGCCACACTTGTAAAAGTAAATTTTCAGTGCTGGAGAGGTTGTTTGGCAGTAATTAAGATTAATCACGCATTAAAAATTCATTTGCGCTTGAATGGACAAACCCTAACCTTTTCTGGTGTGTTTAGTGGGTATCCAGTGGGTAAGTACTGCAACTTCATGTACGTGAATGGCGAGGTACCATTGGAGCAAAGCTGGTGGAGGAGCAGGGCAACTCAGACAGCAACTTCCGATTATGCACATGTGCAAACACCGGAAATTGTTGTCTGATTTACTCCTTAATATGGTGAGTGCTGATAGCCTCACTGTTACTTTTACCACAATATCCAGGCCAATAGGATACTCTGTCATTGTTCTATAGCAACATTTTATGAAATGTTGGGTTGAAAATAAAATTGAACTATAATTCTGGGGAAAGTCATAGGTGCCTATATTTGGTGGTTTGTGCCACCCGTTGGCCCCGGAGAGGGACGCTAGCGGACCGCTAAGCACTTACCAACGCAATGGCACGCTGTCCTCACCTCCCGAAAACTTCAATGGAGTGATGGGGATGGCGCAAAGAGCTAGTGTTGCGCACTCCACGTAGTGACATCATCGAGCGTGCAACGCCAGGGCAGCAAAATTGAATTGGATTGCCTGCTTTACTGGCAGGCGCAGTTACCAACAGGGAATGCAGTTGGTACATCGGTGATCCCAGAGTGGTATCGTCTAGAGAGCAAGATAAGTTGTGAAATTTAATTTATTTAACTTCTATTTATGTATGGCAGCAGTGGGGAAGTGTAGGTGTAGGTCATTGAAATTTTCACGAACATTTTTTTCTCATCTTCAGTTGCCAGGATGCCAGCATCCTAGTGGCAGAAAATTGAGTCGGCCTCCTGCACTACTGCTCCATTGGCGCCCGAGGACGAGTGTGGAACACTTCTCTTACCGCTCCACTCTCTTTGGTAGAAAACAACTGAATTTCGTACTTTGTGGCAGTAGACCATCACCGAATTTCTACCCCATAGTGTTGTTAGGACAAGCAAGCAATATTTTTTCATAAGAGAAACTGAAACAATAAAAACTGGGCTTCTCCATAATACCAAGAATACTGACAGAATAAATCAGTTTCTCTAAATAGGGTATAGGTCCTTTTAAACTTTCATGGTCAAATAATTTTAATTTATTGTCATGATTTGTTTTTAACCATATGTGCAGGTCATATTTAAATACTTTGTAATCAAATAATTTTTTAAGATGACCAGTAAAAGTCGTGCACATCTGCCGCAAGTTACAGCTGGAGAAAGCACTTTGGAAGATATCATGGCCAGAGCCTATGACTGTTTTGATATACAACTGAGTCGTGTTCAACTACTTTATGCTAAACCACGTATGTATTCATTTAAAAATTTAAAACCTGTAAAATTATTACTAGGTACTTAATGGTCTTTTTGTTAAAGAAAATAAGGAGTAAAAGATTAATTCTAAAATTGTATTACCTGGTATTTTGAGTGATTGAGAATTGGCCGTGATAGTCAGTAAGTATTGATTTTGTTCATTTAAACCAGATAGTTTAGTTTGATAAAATAAAATTGAAATTTTGATGCTGGTAAGGAAAATACATTTTCCATATCTTATAATTATCAGGGAGAATGAAGAATTAACTTAACTAGACTTTGGTGCTTTGATTTAGATGAGGACTGGAAAGCAGCTCGCAAAACGAAGCAATCCTCTCAGCACATCTTGCAACCCATGGATTTAAAGCTCGAGTTATGCAGAGCAATGGTTGTCTCTGATGCAAGGATGCCAAAGTATGTATTTATGTTATCAGGTGGGCATAAGTTGAGTGGCAGATGTTAAAAATTTGTTGGATGAAACAAGAACCATTTAGGAATAATGTATTGATAACTTACTGGAATAGAAGTGAAAATTGATCATAGTTGTACAATACTGTATCATCTGACATGTTAAACAAGACATTGATTATTCTTAATAATGCTGAGCATTAATTTACAGAACTGTAATAAGTGAAAACCTTGTATGGTGATCTTCCACCTAATGGTTACTGTTATCAAAATATAATGGTTATGCAAAATTAACTTCTGTCGAGTATAAATCCAGTCTTCTCAATTGCACCGAGGTGTTCATAAAATAAATGCTTCATTGAGGAAATGTTTGATAAGTAGTTTGTCCTTTAAAGTGGATAGATTCCTCGGAAGCTATCGCAAGTAGGACAAAAAGTCAGGTTGCTGAATTAAGTGTGGTTTGATCAGTTCAATACCAGATGGAAAAAGACCCACACCAATATTTACTAAACCTCTGTCTAGAGGAAATAAAATGGTCCTTGCCATCCATGAGATTATTGTGAATGATTCAATCGACATTGCCATGACGGAATCCTGGCTGATACGTGATGACACCTTCCCCCTTAATGAAGGTTAACCGCATGGCAATACCATCCACCATTTGCCCCACCCAAATCACCATGGTGGTGGTGTAGCCCTTATCACTAAATCACATCTTAGTCTGTCAATCCTCTGGCACCATATCCTCCTTTTGAGCATCTTGCCTTGTACCATCCCTCTCGCCTCTCATTTAAAATCCACATTCTCTATCGCCCACCCAAGTACCAAGATAAGTTTCTCACTCAGATATCTTCACTGCTTTCCTCCCTCAGCCTCTGCATCAAGCGACGACTCAAACTTGGTGATTTCAACTCATCATACTCTCCTCTGAATTCACTACCCTCCTATCCACCCTAAATCTCTAATATACATAGATGACCTGGAAGAGGGGACAGAGTGTAGTGTAACAAAATTTGCAGATAACACAAAGATTAGTGGGAAAGCGGGTGGTGTAGAGGACACAGAGAGGCTGCAAAGAGATTTAGATAGGTTAAGCGAATGGGCTAAGGTTTGGCAGATAGAATACAATGTCGGAAAGTGTGAGGTCATCCACCTTGGGGGAAAAAAAAAGGTAAAAGGGAATATTATTTGAATGGGGAGAAATTACAACATGCTGCGGTGCAGAGGGACCTGGGGGTCCTTGTGCATGAATCCCAAAAAGTTAGTTTGAAGGTGCAGCAGGTAATCAGGAAGGCGAATGGAATGTTGGCCTTCATTGCGAGAGGGATGGAGTACAAAAGCAGGGAGGTCCTGCTGCAACTGTACAGGGTATTGGTGAGGCCGCACCTGGAGTACTGCGTGCAGTTTTGGTCACCTTACTTAAGGAAGGATATACTAGCTTTGGAGTGGGTACAGAGACGATTCACTAGACTGATTCCGGAAATGAGGGGGTTACCTTATGATGATAGATTGAGTAGACTGGGTCTTTACTCGTTGGAGTTCAGAAGGATGAGGGGTGTTCATGGCTGATCTGGCCGTGGACTCGGCTCCACTTACCCGCCCGCTCCCCGTAACCCTTAATTCCCTTATTGGTTAAAAATCTATCTATCCGTGACTTGAATACATTCAATGAGCTAGCCTCAACTGCTTCCTTGGGCAGAGAATTCCACAGATTTAAAATAATGAAAGGGATAGACAAGATAGAGGCAGAGAAGTTGTTTCCACTGGTCGGGGAGACTAGAACTAGGGGGCACAGCCTCAAAATTCGGGGGAGCCAATTTAAAACCGAGTTGAGAAGGAATTTCTTCTCCCAGAGGGTTGTGAATCTGTGGAATTCTCTGCCCAAGGAAGCAGTTGAGGCTAGCTCATTGAATGTATTCAAGTCACGGATAGATAGATTTTTAACCAATAAGGGAATTAAGGGTTACGGGGAGCGGGCGGGTAAGTGGAGCTGAGTCCACAGCCAGATCAGCCATGATCTTGTTGAATGGCGGAGCAGGCTCGAGGGGCTAGATGGCCTACTCCTGTTCCTAATTCTTATGTTCTTATGTTCTATCCATATTAACTCTCCTACCCATATTCACGGCCACCCCCTTGACCTTGCCATTTCACGTGGCCTAGCTACTCTCATTGTATCAATCACAGATAAGGCCATCTCTCATCTCTTCCTTGTATCCCCTTCCAGCCCCATTCCCCCTCCCAACACCACTTCCTTCTGTGTTCACCCCTGGAAAAACTCTTCCTCAAGCCACTTAAAACTGCACTTTCAAATTCCAATTATCTCATCTTTGGCTCTCCATTCACCACAACATTTCTGCAGTTACCAATCTGCTCAATTGCAGCCTCACCTCAACCTTTTGATGCCTTTGTCCACATTAAAACCATTATTCTCTGTCATCCTGGTGTTTCCCCCAGTATGGCCCTCATTTGCTTTCCCTTAGGTCCAAGGAATGCAGACTTAAACATCTATGGCGGACAACTGGTTCAACTATTCATCACCTGATCTGGCTGGACCTCATCCTTCTCAATGTGTTTGCAACCTTTGATACATTTGACCAGGCCATTCTCATCCAACGTCTATCCTCCATTGTCCAGCTGGGTGGGCTACATTCGCGTGGTTTCATTCTTATCTATCCAGTCATAACCAGAGTATCCTCTGCAATGGCTTCTCTTCCGCTCTTGCACTACTACCTCTGGAATCCCCCAAGGATCTATCCTTGGTAACTCCGATTTCTCATCTATATGTTGCCCCTCGGTAACATTATCTGAAAACACAATATCCGGTTTCATATATACGCTGACAACGCTCAGCTCTACCTCATTGCCAACCTCTCCAGACCCTTCCATTGTCTCTGATTTTTCAGACTGCTTACCCGACGTCCAGTACAGGACGAGCAGAATTTTCCTACAGCTAAATATTTGGAAGACTGATGCCATTGTCTTCGGTCCCTGCCACAAACTTTGTTCTCTAGCCACTGACTCCATCCCTCTCACTGATCATTGTCTGACGCTGAACCAGACTGTTCAGAACTTTGCCATCCGATTTGACCCTGAGATGAGCTTCCAACCACACATCTGTTCTATCTCCAACTGCCTAATTCCAGATCCGTAACATCGCCCAACTCCGCCCCTGCCTCAGCTTATCTGCTTCTGAAGCCCTCATACATTGTATTCGTCAAGTCTCTAGACTTGACTAATACAATGCTCTCCTGGCTGGCCTCCCATCTTCCATCCTACATAAACTTGAGCTCATCCAAAACTTGGCTGCCCGTATCCTAACTCGCAACAAGTCCTGTTCATTCATCACCCATGTGCTTGCTGACCTATATTGTTTCCTGGTCTGGCAATGCCTCATGTTTAAAATTCTCCTCCTAGTTTTCAAATCTCTCCATGGCCTCGCCCCTTCCTATCTCAGTAGCCTTCTCCAGCCCCACAAGCCTTCGAGATCTCTGCGCTCCGTCAATTCTGGCCCCCGATTTTAATCACTCCACCATTGGCAGCCGTGCCTTCAGCTGCCTAGGCCCCAAGTTCTGAATTCCCTCCCTAAATCTCTTCACCTCTCTACCTCTCTTTCCACCTTAAAGACACACCTTAAAACCTACCTCTTTGACCAAGATCTGTCTTAATATCTCATGTGGCTTGGTGTCAAATTTTATAAAGCTCCTGTGAAGCAGCTTGAGATGTTTTACTATGTTAACGGTACTATATAAATATGTTGCTGTTGTTGACTTGATTAAAAATCCCAGTGCTGTCTCCAGGATAAATAATCACCAGGTTTGGTAGATGCAATAGTTCTTCCTCATCTGTTATTTCTGTACATGCAAAATTGGTGCTGTCATCCTTCAGGAGAACATCTGGCTGCTTTTGTGCCATTTAAGAAAGTTGTGCTCTTCACAATTGGGTGATTTTTATTTTTTGATTGCTTCATATAAACCCTTATTCTAGGGTGCACCTTAAAGTTCTTGTGCTATCAGCAGCGGTAGATCCAAACCAGGATTTATTTTTATAATGGCTGTATATTCCTTATTCAGTTCAAAGCAGTTTGAAATTTTCAAAGAATCATAGAATAGAACTGCACAGAAGGCGGCCATTCAGCCCATTGAGTCTGTGCCAGTTCTTTTAAAAAGCAATCCAGTTAATCCCACATATCCATGAAATTTTTTCTCCTTCAAGTATTTATCCAACTCCCATTTGAAGGCTACTATTGAATATGTATCCACCACCCTATCAGGTAGTGCATTCCAAATCCTAACCACTCATTACGTACAAAAGTTTTTCCTCGTGCCACGTCTACGTTCTTTTGCCAATCACCTTAAATCTGTGCCATGTGGTTATTGATCCTTCAGCCATTGGATACTGTTCCATTTTATTTACTCTATCTAAATCCTTCATGATTTTAAACACCTATTGTTGAGGTGAAAAGGAGGCTTCTCTCCTTCAAGGTGGACTAACTGATATAGTTAATCGACACCTCGCCCTTCTCCTGTTGTATAACGACCACGAAAGTCAACACATGAAATCTCAGGTTCCACTGGCTTTTATTACGAGCAATTGCAAGGGAATGTTGGGTCGTGGAACCTCCGAAATACAAGAGGTTTCAAGTACAATTTATACAGGTTTTGGAGAGGAGCACCCTCCTACAAAATCCTCGATGGGTCTAATTCTATCAGCGAAGTTAAATTGATTTGTCGACTCTTATCAAACTGTCTCTGGGTGGTATATTCAATTGCCCATCTTCTATGGTGTTGTTTCATGACTTGCACTTTGCCACAGTATAATAGATGCCTAAACTGGCTTCCTTATCTCTTCCTCAGTGACTTCTGATCAACAACTGCTGATTTTGCTGTTTAAGTATTACAGAGGTTACGGATTCAGTTTAATACGTTATACATTTGTGCTATACCTACATAAGCAAGTGTTACATACATAGGCAATTATACAGACCCTCCTAATACTGATAAGTTCACTACCTTCAGCATAATTCTGACCACCTATTTGCAACTCTTACAATTTATCCCTTACACCTATCAAAACTCCTCTTCAACTTCTCTGCTCCAAGGAGAACAACCCCAGCTTCTCTAGTTTATCCACGTAACTGTACTCCCTCATCCCAGGAACTATTCTAGTGAATCTCTTCTGTACCCTCGCCAAAGCCTGCATGTCATTCCTAAAGTGTGGTGCCCAAGACAGAATACTCCAGCTGGGGCCGAACTAATGTTTTTTATATATGTTAAGTATAATTTCCTGTCTTTTGTACTCTATGCCTCTATTTATAAAGCTCAGGATTCCATATTAACTGCTCTGTTAACCTGTCCTGCCACCTTCAAAGACTTGTGCACTTGTACCCTCAGGTCTCTCTGTTCTCCAGGATGATCAGGGCTGGGAACTCAACATCCAGGGGTATTCAACATTCAGGAAGGATAGAATAAAAGGAAAAGGAGGTGGGGTAGCATTGTTGGTTAAAGAGGAGATTAATGCAATAGTTAGGAAGGACATTAGCTTGGATGATGTGGAATCTATATGGGTAGACATGCAAAACACCAAAGGGCAAAAAACATTAGTGGGAGTTGTGTACAGACCTCCAAACAGTAGTCGTGATGTTGGGGAGGGCATCAAATAGGAAATTAAGGGTGCATGCAATAAAGGTGCAGCAGTTAGAATGGGTGACTTTAATATGCACATAGATTGGGCTAGCCAAACTGGAAGCAATACGGTGGAGGAGGATTTCCTGGAGTGCAAAAGGGATGGTTTCCTAGACCAGTATGTCGAGGAACCAACTAGCGGGGAGGCCATCTTAGACTGGGTGTTGTGTAATGAGAGAGGATTAATTAGCAATCTCGTTGTGCGAGGCCCCTTGGGGAAGAGTGACCATAATATGGTGGAATTCTGCATTAGGAAGGAGAATGAAACAGTTAATTCAGAGACCATGGTCCAGAACTTAAAGAAGGGTAACTTTGAAGGTATGAGGCGTGAATTGGCTAGGATAGATTGGAGAATGATACTTAAGGGGTTGACAGTGGATGGGCAATGGCAGACATTTAGAGACCGCATGGATGAACTACAACAATTGTACATTCCTGTCTGGCGTAAAAATAAAAAAGGAAAGGTGGCTCAACCGTGGCTATCAAGGGAAATCAGGGATAGTATTAAAGCCAAGGAAGTGGCATACAAATTGGCCAGAAATAGCAGCGAACCCGGGGACTGGGAGAAATTTAGAACTCAGCAGAGGAGGACAAAGGGTTTGATTAGGACAGGGAAAATGGAGTACGAGAAGAAGCTTGCAGGGAACATTAAGACGGATTGCAAAAGTTTCTATAGATATGTAAAGAGAAAAAGGATAGTAAAGACAAACGTAGGTCCCCTGCAGTCAGAATCAGGGGAAGTCATAACGGGGAACAAAGAAATGGCAGACCAATTGAACAAGTACTTTGGTTCGGTATTCACTAAGGAGGACACAAACAACCTTCTGGATATAAAAGGGGTCAAAGGGTCTAGTAAGGAGGAGGAACTGAGGGAAATCCTTATTAGTCGGGAAATTGTGTTGGGGAAATTGATGGGATTGAAGGCCGATAAATCCCCAGGGCCTGATGGACTGCATCCCAGAGTACTTAAGGAGGTGGCCTTGGAAATAGCGGATGCATTGACAGTCATTTTCCAACATTCCATTGACTCTGGATCAGTTCCTATGGAGTGGAGGGTAGCCAATGTAACCCCACTTTTTAAAAAAGGAGGGAGAGAGAAAACAGGTAATTATAGACCGGTCAGCCTGACCTCAGTAGTGGGTAAAATGATGGAATCAATTATTAAGGATGTCATAGCAGCGCATTTGGAAAGAGGTGACATGATAGGTCCAAGTCAGCATGGATTTGTGAAAGGGAAATCATGCTTGACAAATCTTCTGGAATTTTTTGAGGATGTTTCCAGTCGAGTGGACAAGGGAGAACCAGTTGATGTGGTGTATTTGGACTTTCAGAAGGCTTTCGACAAGGTCCCACACAAGAGATTAATGTGCAAAGTTAAAGCACATGGGATTGGGGGTAGTGTGCTGACATGGATTGAGAACTGGTTGTCAGACATGAAGCAAAGAGTAGGAGTAAATGGGTACTTTTCAGAATGGCAGGCAGTGACTAGTGGGGTACCGCAAGGTTCTGTGCTGGGGCCCCAGCTGTTTACACTGTACATTAATGATTTAGACGAGGGGATTAAATGTAGTATCTCCAAATTTGCGGATGACACTAAGTTGGGTGGCAGTGTGAGCTGCGAGGAGGATGCTATGAGGCTGCAGAGTGACTTGGATAGGTTAGGTGAATGGGCAAATGCATGGCAGATGAAGTATAGTGTGGATAAATGTGAGGTTATCCACTTTGGTGGTAAAAACAGAGAGACAGACTATTATCTGAATGGTGACAGATTAGGAAAAGGGGAGGTGCAACGAGACCTGGGTGTCATGGTACATCAGTCATTGAAGGTTGGCATGCAGGTACAGCAGGCGGTTAAGAAAGAAAATGGCATGTTGGCCTTCATAGCGAGGGGATTTGAGTACAGGGGCAGGGAGGTGTTGCTACAGTTGTACAGAGCCTTGGTGAGGCCACACCTGGAGTATTGTGTACAGTTTTGATCTCCTAACTTGAGGAAGGACATTCTTGCTATTGAGGGAGTGCAGCGAAGGTTCACCAGACTGATTCCCGGGATGGTGGGATTGATCTATCAAGAAAGACTGGATCAACTGGGCTTGTATTCACTGGAGTTCAGAAGAATAAGAGGGGACCTCATAGAAACGTTTAAAATTCTGATGGGTTTAGACAGGTTAGATGCAGGAAGAATGTTCCCAATGTTGGGGAAGTCCAGAACCAGGGGTCACAGTCTAAGGATAAGGGGTAAGCCATTTAGGACCGAGATGAGGAGAAACTTCTTCACCCAGAGAGTGGTGAACCTGTGAAATTCTCTACCACAGAAAGTTGTTGAGGCCAATTCACTAAATATATTCAAGAAGGAGTTAGATGAAGTCCTTACTACTAGGGGGATCAAGGGGTATGGCGAGAAAGCAGGAAGGGGGTACTGAAGTTGCATGTTCAGCCATGAACTCATTGAATAGCGGTGCAGGCTAGAAGGGCCGAATGGCCTACTCCTGCACCTATTTTCTATGTTTCTATGTTCTTGCAGCCCCTTTAAAATTGTACCATTAAGTGTTTATGGTATCTCCTCATTCTTCCCACCAATACTTATCACCTCACACTTCTCCACATTGAATTTCATCTGCCATGTGTGCACCTGCCTGTTTTCTTGAAGTCTATTACCATCTTCCTCACTGTTTACTACACTTTAAAGTTTTGTGACATCTGCAAATTTCAAAATTGTGCCCTGTATTCCCAGGTCCAAGTTATTAACGTATATCAAAAATAGCAGTGGTCTGAGTAATGAACGTTGGGGAATGGCACTGTATACCTCCTTCCAGTCCGAAAAACAGCCATTCATCACAACTCTCTGTTTTCTATCACTTAGTTAATTTTGTTTCCGTGCTGCTGCTGCCCCTTTATCCCATGGGCTTCAATTTTGCTAACAAGCCTAGTATGTGGTAGTTTTTCAAACACCTTTTGAAAGTCCATATACACAACATCAACTGCACTGCCCTGTTACCTCATCAAAAAACTCAGTCAAGTTAGTCAAACACGATTTGCCTTAACAAATCTGTGCCGGCTCTTTTTTTTTTATTAGTCCATGCTTGTCCAAATGGATGTTAATTTTCTCCCGGATTATTGTTTCTAAAAGCTTCCCATCACTGACATTAAACTGACTAGCCTGTAATTGTCAGGTTTATCCTTCCCCTTTTTTTGAACAAGAGTGTAACATTGGCAATTCTCCAGTCCTTTAGCACCACCTCTATATCTAAGGAAGATTGTGGCCAGCGCCTCTGCAATTTCTGCCCTTATTTCCCTCAGTAACCTAGGATGCATCCCATCTGGACTGGGTGGCCTATCCATAAGTACTGCCAGCCTTTCCAGTATCTCCTCTTTTTCTATTTTATCACAGCAACCTCCTTCTTCACCATAGCTTTGGCAAAGTCCTCTTCCTTGGTAACCACTGATGCAAAGTACTCATTTAGTACCTCAGCAATGCCTTCTGTCCACTAATAGTTCTCCATTTTGGTCCCTAATTGGCCCCACTGCTTCTCTGACCACTCTTTTACTGATGCCTATAGAAGAACTTTGGATTCCCCTTTATGTTAGCCACCAATCTATTCTTGTACTGCCTCTTTGGCCCTCTTATTTCCTTTTTCATTTCCCCTCTGTACTTTTTATATTCAGCCTGATTTCCCCTTGTATTATCAAACTGACATCTGTCATGCACCCCCTTTTTCTGCTTCATCCTACTCTCCAACTCCTTAGTCATCCAGGGAGCTCTGGCTTTGGTTGCCCTCCTTTTCCCATTTGTAGGAATGTACTCAGACTGTACCCAAACTATCTCCTCTTTAAAGGCTGCCCATTGCTCCATTACATTCTTGCCTGCCAGTCTCCAGTTGACTCCAATTTATCCGGGCCAGATCCTTCAATTCGACTAAATTAGTCCTCATCCAGTTAAGTATTTTTATTCTCGATTTCTCCCTGTCCTTCTCCATAACTAATCTAAACCTTACGATACTGTGATCACTATTCCCGAAATGCTCTCCAACTGTGAAATTCTCCACTTGTCCCACTTCATTCCCCAAGACTAGATCCAGCAATGCCTCCTTCCTCGTTGGGTATGTTTCCTGTTCAAGAAAATTCTCCTGAACACACTTCAGAAATTCTTCCCCTTCTCTGGCTTTAACACAATCACTGCCCCATTCAATATTGGGGTAGTTAAAGTCTCCTATTATTACTACTCTGTAGTTCTTGCACCACTGTAATTCTTGGCAAATCATCTTCTCTAGCTCTTTCCCACTATTTGGTGGCCTATGAAATACACCAAGTATTGTATAGCTCCTTTATTGTTTCTCAACTCTTAACTAAATAGATTCTGTCATTGATCCCTCAAGGACATTCTCTCTTTCTACCACTGTAAATTAAAAAAAATCAAAACTGCTATCCCTCCTTTTTTTCCATCCCTTTTTTTCCTTCCCAATCTTATCTGAATATCTTGTACCCAGGAATATTAAGCATCCAATCCTCCCCCTTTTTTTGAGCCAGAACTCAGTTATTGCCACTATTATATTCCCACGTGGCTATTTGCACCTGCAGCTCACCAGGCTCAGAACTGCAGTTCTTCGAGATGTCGTCACCCTCACCAGTATTCAATGCTGAATATCAATTTAAAATGTCACATGCCCAGTGGATTCCTGTACTGCCTGCCTCTTCCTACCCTTCTGGGTGACCACCCACTTGCTATTTTGAATTCTATCTGGCTGTGTAGTGGCCACATCCTGAAGCCTGCAATCCAGGGCACATTCAGCCACCCATATTCCCTGCAGTGAATCCAGCTGCCTCTCAAGCTCAAACGAGCAACCTCTGGGACATATAAAGCATCCTGTAGTTACCACATGGTGCAGGAATTGCAAGTTATATGTCATAGTTGTCCTATCATTCTATTTAGAAACTTAAAATAGACTACTTGGATACAAGGTGATTTACATAATTGCTGTTAACCAAGTCTAAACTGCTCTGCAATTTTGCTCCTTAAAGCAAACTAGCCAAAGACTAAATTATTTACTCAAACATAACAAGAACCACTGAGATATTAAATACAAAGGCTTAAATATTAGATAATTAACTTAGAATCCTCGGGTTCTGTGGCTCCACTCCTTTTGAGTTGGACGTGAGAAACCACCTTCCTCTTGTCCACTGAATTCCTACTATCACCAGATTCCCAGCTTCCACTCTGTGCGATTCACTCTGATTGCGATTTACCCAGTTCTGTCTCTAAGCTCTGTGTTCAAGCTCTCATAAAAGGTGACACCTCCAACAATGCAGCGCTCCCTCAGTACTGCACTGTTTTAATCCTTGTCTTGGTAAAGAGAAGTTGTTGTTTCATTTTTTAACTGAATTTCTTGAATTATTTATTATCTTAAAAATTACTGAGAAGTTTTTTTATAAAGATATCAACTTGTGTAGTGGCTCACTGCCCTAAGCAGACCTATTTTAGTTGAACCCAGCTTAGCCACTGGGTTTTACAATTTCGTTGAGTGTCATGGATCCATAAGAGAAAAGTGCATTTAGTCTATCAAAGTTTAATCCACAGTATCCTAATTTCATGCCTTTTTAAAGTCATATATTTTTGTACTTGTCCTCACTGGTTCTCATTTCCAAGTAATAAATGAAATAATATTGTGGTCACAGTGCTGCTATAAGGCAATACTGCTGTATTATAAACATTATCTTGAATACTCGTAAGAACACGTAGATACAAATTCCAAAAACAATGCTGTATCATAATCACTGGTTCTGATTCTGCTGTCTCACTTCCATTTGGGCATCCAGTTTACAATGAGTTGAGTTAAGTCACACATTATTGTAGCATATCTATTATTATTTCACAATGCTACCATCATTTTTATTCTGCCCAGAGTTTGTAGAATAATGCTATTGTTAACCCTGTCTTTTGCCTGTTTATTAACTAAAGCAAGTCTATATAAATATCTTTAGTTCAGTATTTCAGATGGGATGTACTTTGCTATACACAAACCAAGATTTTGAAATGAACAGAAACATTTAAAGATAACTTAGGTTTGCTTCCCAATGGAAAATAAAGACTATTTTACACAAATTGATAGATCTAATTCACTGCTTCCTTCCTTTAAACAGATGTAAAGTTTATGGTGGGCTTCCTTTACTTTCGATCTGTATCTCGGACCAGAAACTTACGGGGGTTTTAGGATTAATTGATAGTATTCCTAAACCGGCAAGTCGTTCGCCAGCACCATCCTTAAAATCTCTTCAGGTAGGCTTGCATCATTCTATTTGAAGTGAAAATTGTGTGGCATGATATCAAGTATTGGTTGCTTTCCAGTTAGAGAAAATATGGTTTGTTTGTGAAGCATGTGATAGTCTGAAACAAGTTATTGTATGTTACCAATTTGTAGCAATTGTAAATTAACATCCTGTAATTGATGATCCGACTGGAATAGGTAACCTTGGCATGAATATTTTTTCCAAGGTATGCTTGAAAAGAGAATGCCTTTTGAGGCAAGTTAGAGAATATAATTGGAGTCTGGATAATTTTCTTTTTGTACATATGTGAAATTTGTTTAGATACCAAAACCATCGCCTAATGTGACGCCACGGTCTGTGCAAAAAAGAGCACTACACAAGGACCTGTACTCTTCTGTTCTAAGTATGACAGGTAAGATTTGTTGAAATACTGTACTTTCAAAATATAATCCATTCATAGGGTACAGGAAGAATGCTATTCTCTATCGACCACATATCCGCAGCATAACAAAGACTGCCTATTTCCACCTCCGTAACATTGCCCGTCTCAGCCTTTGCCCCAGCTCATCACCTGCTGAAGTCCTAATCCATGCCTTTGTTACCCTAGACTTGACTGTTACAACGCACTCCTGGCTGGCCTCCCACATTCTACCCTATGTAAACTAGAGGTGATCCAAAACCCGGCTGCCCATGTCCTAACTCGCACCATGTCCCACTCACCCATCACCCATGTGCTTGCTGACCTACATTGGCTTCCAGTTAAGCAACGCCCCGATTTCAAAATTCTTATCCTTATTTTCAAATCACTCCATAGCTTCGCCCCTCCCTATCTCTGTAATCTCCTCCAGCCCCACAACCCCTTGAGATGTCTGCGCTACTCTATTCTGCCCTCTTGAGCAGCCCTAATTATAATTGCTCAACCATTGGTGACCGTGCCTTCTGTCCCCTCGGCCCCAAGCTTTGGAACTCCCTTCCTAAACCTCTCCATTTCTCTACCTCTCTTTCCTCCTTCAAGACGCTCCTTAAAACCTACCTCTTTGTCCAAGCTTTTGGTCACTTGCGCTAATTTCTACTTGTGTGGCTCGGTGTCATTTTTTAATCTCATAATAATCCTGTAAAGTGCCTTGGGACGTTTCACTACATTAAAGGCAATATATAAATACAAGTCATTTCTTCAACCCCCTCAGCATCCTTACTTTCCAAGTAAATAGCTATCTTCTTTTTATTCACTTCAATTGTATTTGCATCTGTGGTCTTTTGGGACAGTACATTCCATGCTCAGACCTTCACTGTATGAAGAAATCTTTCCTGAATTCACTTTTACTGCCAACGGTTATTATTTTCTTTATTTTGAACACCTCAATGAGATCAGTTACCTCCTTGTCTGTAGTGAATATGATGCACATTTACCCAGCCTCTCATTATAACAAAATACCTTCAAGCCAGGTATCCTCCTGATGAATCTTTGCTGGATTCCCTCCAATTCCAGAATAACCTTGCAAAGATGGATATCTAAAACAGAACCAACTCATTATTCCATATGAAGTGTGACCACACCTTTTATTTAACTGCAGCAGTACTAGTTTTTATAATCTATACCTCATGTGAAGAAGCCCAAGTTCATGTTGGCTTTTGCTTTTTGTGCCATTCAGCTGGATCCCTTTGTTCACCTTCATCCATTTGTTCATCTCTCACCTACCCACCCCCTCCCTTCACTTCTCTCTCACACCTCCCCCCTGACCCCATGCTTCCCTATCCCTTCTGCAATTCTTGTGTCCAAAATGTATAACTTCATGCTTCGGTAAGTTAAACTGCATCTGTCATTGTTCTGCTTATTTACTTAATTTATCTATGCCCTTGTTAGTTTCTGCTCATTTTGTATTTATTTATTCACTGTCAAAATGCCTTGGGATGTTTTCTATGTTAAAAGCGCTATGTATATGAAGGTTGTGGTGGTGGCGGCTGTCCTTTATTCTATTCATATATTTGTCTGCCATTTTTAGTCCATCTGCTTTTTGTTGAAATCGGTTAAAAAAGGAGGCAGACAAAAAGCAGGAAACTATAGACCAGTTAGCCTAACATCTGTGGTTGGGAAAATGTTGGGAGTCCATTATTAAAGAAGCAGTAGCAGGACATTTGGAAAAGCAAAATTCGGTCAGGCAGAGTCAGCATGGATTTATGAAGGGGAAGTCATGTTTGACAAATTTGCTGGAATTCTTTGAGGATGTAACGAGCAGGGTGGATAAAGGGGAACCAGTGGATGTGGTGTATTTGGGCTTTCAAGGTGCCACATAAAAGGTTACTGCACAAGATAAAAGTTCACGGGGTTGGGGGTAATATATTAGCATGGATATAGGATTGGCTAACAAACAGAAAGCAGAGAGTAGGGATAAATGGTTCATTCTCGGGCTGGCAATCAGTAACTAGTGGGGTGCCGCAGGGATCTGTGCTAGGACCCCAACTATTTACAATCTATATTAATGACTTGGAAGAAGGGACGGGGTGTAACTTAGCCAAGTTTGCTGCCGATGCAAAGATGGGAGGAAAAGCAATGTGTGAGGAGGACACAAAAAATCTGCAAAAGGACGTAGACAGGCTAAGTGAGTGGGCAAAAATTTGGCAGATGGAGTATAATGTTGAAAAGTATGAGGTCATGCACTTTGGCAGAAAAAATCAAAGAGCAGATTATTATTTAAATGGAGAGAGATTGCAAATTACTGCAGTGCAACGGGACCTGGGGGTACTTGTGCAAGAAACATAAAAGGTTAGTATTCAGGTACAGCAAGTGATCAGGAAGGCCAATGGAATCGTGGTCTTTATCGCAAAGGGGATGGAATATAAAAGCAGGGAAGTCTTGCTACAGTTGTACAGGGTATTGGTGAGGCCACACCTGGAATACTGTGTGCAGTTTTGGTTTCCATATTTATGAAAGGACATACTTGCTTTGGAGGCAGTTCAGAGACGGTTCTCAAGGTTGATTTTGGAGATGAGGGGGTTGTCTTAGGAGGAAAGATTGAGTAGGTTGGGCCTTTACTCATTGGAATTCAGAAGAATGAGGTGTGATCTTATCGATACATATAAGATTATGAGGGGGCTTGACAAGGTGGATGCAGAGAGGATGCTTCCACTGATAGGGGAGACTAGAACTAGAGGGAAAAATCTTAGAATAAGGGGCTGCCCATTTAAAACTGAGATGAGGAGAAATTTCTTCTCTGAGGGTTGTGGATCTGTGGAACTCACTGCCTCAGTGAGCTGTGGAAGCTGGGACATTGAATAAATTTAAGACAGAAGTAGACAGTTTCTTAAACGATAAGGGAATAAGGGGTTATCGGGAGCGAGCAGGGAGGTGGACTTGAGTCCATGATCGGATCAGCCATGATCTTATTGAATGGCGGAGCATGCTCGAGGGGCCGTATGGCCTACTGCTCCTATTTCTTATGTTCTTAATCCACTGTCACTATCGACTAAAGTCAAAATTACCTCCCTTAATTGCTGCTAGTACATTTTTCTTTTTTTCATCATCTAGCCGCATAATTTGATATTAACAAATATTACGATATTACATTGTATAATTGTGCTCCATGTAGTTTCTGAATAGTGTAAGCAGTAGCTCATTTCCTTGCTGAGTTATATACATTGTTAAAAATGCCTGCATGGGAGGATAAAAAGAGGGGTGAACTCGGACATTGTAAACTGATAATATGAAATAAAAATTGGTCAAGATTGCTTTTCTTCAAGGCAGAATGAACCGAAACAAGTTTCAAAGGGGAAACAAATGTTTACATCTATGATAGTATTAGTGAAGATACATAATTTTTGACACACAGGTTATCTGTCTATACTGTTTTAAAATTCTCCATATAAAATGTATAACCAGATTTAGCTTCCACAGATTCAGATGATGAATTCTATGATGCTCTGACCACACCTGTAGATGAAGCACCAGTTCAGCAAGCAAATAATAATTCATTACAAAGATCAGAGTCTTTACGCCGGAAAAAGTTGAGAAAGCAAGAATCTATGAAAAATATGACTGAGTTCCAAATGCAATTTGAAATAACAAAGGTAGTTTTATTTATTCTATTCAAGACACTTCATTTGTCCTAAAATGCTTGTCACTTGACTGATGCAGAACTAAGTTCTCATTTTAGAAAAGTTGCATATTTGGAGTAAATTTCAGAATAACCTCATTCATTTCATCAGCATAAATCTGTGCATCATTTTTTATTTTAAAACCTGTTGTCTTAAGAATATAACAAAGCTATTTTCTTTACTTGCCCAGTCAACTTGTTTTTTTAAGAAGTGAGTGTGAGTGTATGTTTAAGAAGTGTATGTGAGTGCGAAGAAAGATGGAGGGGGCTCTGATATAATATTGTTAGTCTTTTTGTGAATACTAATTTGTCGCCTAAATCTTAAATACAGTTGGATTATAAATGAACCACAATTTACTACTTAATATTAACGGTGCCTTTTTCTTTATAATGCAAAATTTTCTTGAAATAGAGAACAAACAAAGTCGGGTCTAGGGAGGGGAGAAAAACACACTGTTTTTACAAAAAACAAAAAATAAAAAAAATCACAAAACAGACCCTTTTCTACTGAATCGCTGCAAAAGAATTTTAAAATAAACTTTAACTTACCTTTTTTGCAGAGTTTCATACCTACCGCCATTCTAAGGGCTGCTCCAACTGGTTTTTCCCTTGCAATTTTTTCTTTCTATTTACAGGTCAAACTCGGAAGTGTTTTTTCAAGTGTTGCATGCCAGCGGTATTTCAACACCGCCGGTGGAACACTTCTATAAATTTCCCACCAAGTGGTTTTCCACCCAGAACGAAGAAATACTGCCGAAAACCGCGGTGAAGGCTGATGAAATTCCAGCCCTTTGTCTTTGCTTTGGGTTTAAATACTGCTTGGAAATGTGGACGTTTATGTGAGCATTCAACATTATCTGACTTCCTGGATAGGAGTCAACAACTCATTAATTTTAGCAATCAAAGTTTCTTCACCTAATGCCTCAAACTTTCAAAAGGAAAGCTGACTTTCATGGAATGTATACAAGATAGTTTTCTAGATCAGTATGTTGAGGAACCAACTGGGGGACAGGCTATTTTAGATCTAGTACTGTGCAATGAGAAAGGGTTAATTAATAATCTTGTAGTAAAGGGGCCTTTAAGGAAGTGTGACCAAAATATGATAAAATATTATATTGAGTTTGAAAGTAATTTAGTTAAGTCTGAAACTATGGTCTTAAATCTAAACAAAGTAAACTACGTATGAGGGGCGAGCTGGCTAAAGTAGATTGGGAAACTACATTAAAAGGTATGATGGTAGACAAGCAATGGATAGCATTTAAAGAGTTAATACATAATTTACAACAAATATACATTCCTTTAAGGCACAAAAACCCCACAGGAAAAGTGGTCAAACCGTGGCTAACAAGAGAAGTTAAAGATAGTATTAGATCAAAGGAAGAGGCTTATAATGTTACTAAAAAGAATAGTAAGCCTGAGGATTGGGAGGATTTTAGAATTCAGCAAAGGAGGACCAAGAAATTGATAAGGAAAGAGAAAAAAGAATACAAGAGCAAATTAGCAAGAGACATAAAAACAGATTGTAAACATTACTATAGGTATGTAAATAGGAAGAGATTTGTGAAAGTAAACGTGGGCCAATTAGAGGCAGAGACAGGAGAAATTATAATGGGCAATAAGGAAATGGCAGACATTAAACAAATACTTTGTATCTGTCTTCAGGGTAAAGACACAAAAAACATTCCAGAAATAATGGGGAACCAAGGGTTTCGAGAGAATGGGGAACTTAAAGAAATCAGTATAAGTAAAAACATAGTACTAGAGAAATTAATGGGACAAATCTCCTGGAACTGACAATCTGCATTCTAGAGTTTTAAAAGAGGTAGCTGCAGAGATAATGGATGCACAAGTGGATAGTGAATTCCCTAGATTCTAGAATAGTCCCCAAGGATTGGAAGGTAGCAAACATAATCCCACTATTTAAGAAAGGAGGAAGAGAAAAAAATGGGGAACTATAGACCAATTAACCTGACATCAGTAGTAGACAAAATGCTAGAATCTATTGTTAGGGACTTAGAAAATCGTAATATGATTAGGCAGAGTCAACATGATTTTATGAAAGGGAAATGGTGTTTGACACATGTTAGTTTTTTGAAGATGTAACGAGTAGGATGGATAATGGGGAGCCAGTGGATGTAGTGTATTTAGATTTTCAAAAAGCTGTCGATAAGGTACCACACAAGAGGTTATTATACAAAATTAGGACTCAAGGAATTGGGAGTAATATATTAGCATGAATTGAGGATTGGTTAATGGACACAAAGTGTGAATAACTGGGGCTTTTTCGGGTTGGCAGGCTGTAACTAGCGGGGTACTGCAAGGATCAGTGCTTGGGTCTCAGTTATTTAAAATCTACATTAATGACTTAGATGAAGGGAGTGTAACATATCCAAGTTTGCTGATGGTACAAAGTTAAGTGGGAAAGTAAGCTGTGGGGAGAATGCAAAGAGGCTGCAGAGAGCTATAGACAGGTTAACCGAGTGGGCAAGAACATGGCAAATGGAATAGAATGTGGTGAAGTGTGAAGTTATCCACTTTGGGAGGAAAAACAAAAAAGCAGAATATTATTTGAATGGTGAGAGACTGGGAAATGTTTGCATTCAGAGGGACCTGGGTGTCCTGGTACATGAATCGCAGGTTAACTCGCAGGTACAGCAAGCAATTAGAAAAGTAAATGGTATGTTAGCTTTTGTTACAAAGGGCTTACAGTATAAATAAAGAAGCATTACTACAATTATACAGGGCATTGGTGAGGCTACACCTGGAGCACTGTGTACAGTTCTGACCTTATCTAAGGAAAGACATACCTGCCTTAGAGGGAGTGCAACAAAAGTTCACTAAAATGGTTCCTAGGATGAGGGGATTGTCCTAATGAGGAAAGATTGAGTAGACTAGACCTATATTCCCTAGCGATTAAAAGAATGATAGGTGATCTAATTGAAACATATAAAATTCTTAAGGGGTTTGACAGGGTTAATGCTGAGAAACCCTGGCTGGGGAATCTAGAACACGGGGTCACAGTCTTAGAATAAGGAGTCAGCCATTTAGGTCTGAGATGAGAAGAAATTTCTTCACTCAAAGGGTTGTGAATGTTTGGAATTCTCTACCCCAATTGAGTATATTGAAGACAGAGGTCGATAAATTTTGGGGAATTAAAGGATATGGAGTTAGTATGGGAAGGTGGAGTTGAGATAGAAAATCAGCCATGATCTTGTTGAATGGCGGAGCAGGCTCGAAGGGCCAGATGGCCTACTCCTGCTCCTGTTTTTTATTTCTTATTTCTTGTGTTCTTATGTTCTGATGACTGAGGAAGTAAGCAAAGCAATTATCTGAAATGGTTAATCCAACAGGAGACCTCATGAAAGGAAAGCAAATGCCTCCTGATTAATACCTGTGGATGAAACTGTTTTGCAGTAGCTGCTGATCTTTAGTTCACTTAGTCCAACTGTCTTTCAGTATCATGCTAGTAAGGTAGAACTCAGTGGAGACAAAAGTAAGTTCCAGGTAGAATTGTTTGAAGACCTTTTTGACCAAGTCTGTCCTATCTCCTTATGTGGCTCGGTGTCATATTTTGTTTGATAATGCTCCTGTGAAGCACCTTGGGATGTTTTACTACATAAAGGCACTATATAAAAGCTTCTGTACACATTTATATCTTTCAGTTAATATATTTGTAGTTTACCCTGAAATACAGTTTGACACTATTTATCCATCTTTTGGAGATATCAGCAGTATGTCTTGGGTGCAGGAACATTGTACAAGGGTAGATTGTGAACTTGGAGGCGTGCTGTCCCAATCACTTCACACATTACTTAAGTTTTGGTTCATTGGAACCATGGTCCTGCCGTAATTGATGGTGCCTTTTGTGGTGAGCATGAATAAACTGTTGCAAAATAGACTGTACACGCTATTACAATTACATCCTGTACATTGGATATGGCTTAGTAGCTACGGAGTGCATCTTTATACGACAACATAGATCACAAGATAATCTGGAGGGACTTGGGCTTTATGGAATGTCAGATCTTTTCATGACCGATAAAAAGAGACCATTTGCATTTATATAGCACTTTTCATAACATTAGAATCATACAGCACAGAAGGAGGCCATTCGACCTATCGTGACTGTGCCGGCTCTTTCAAAGCTATCCAATTAGTCCCACTTCCTGCTCTGTTCTCGTTGCCCATAGCAGTTTTCCCCTTTCAAGTATATATCCAGTTCCCTTTTGAAAATTACTATTGAATCTGCTTTCTCCACCTTTTCAGGCAGTGCATTTAAGATCATAAACAATTTACCGCATTAAAAAACATTCTCCTCATCTTCTGTAGCTATCCCATAGCTGTACGTTAGAGTCCTTTATATAGGTTGGTTATGACTAGCTGTTCCCAATCATGAATTGAAAAACTGCAAATGTAACACCCCTATTTAAAAAAAAAAGGAGGCAGACAAAAAGCAGGAAACTATAGACCAGTTAGCCTAACATCTGTGGTTGGGAAAATGTTGGAGTCCATTATTAAAGAAGCAGTAGCGGGACATTTGGAAAAGCAAAATTTGGTCAGGCAGAGTCAGCATGGATTTATGAAGGGAAAGTCATGTTTGAAAAATTTGCTGGAGTTCTTTGAGGATGTAACGAACAAGGTGGATAAAGGGGAACCCAGTGGATGTGGTGTATTTGGACTTCCAGAAAGCATTTGACAAGGTGCCACAGAAAAGGTTACTGCACAAGATAAAAGTTCACGGGGTTCGGGGTAATATATTAGCATGGATAGAGGATTGGCTAACTAACAGAGAACAGAGAGTCGGGATAAATGGTTCATTCTCTCGTGGGGTGCTGCAGGGATCAGTGCTGGGACCCCAACTATTTACAATCTATATTAACGACTTGGAAGAAGGGACTGAGTGTAACGTAGCCAAGTTTGCTGACGATACAAATATGGGAGGAAAAGCAATGTGTGAGGAGGACACACAAAATCTGCAAAAGGACATAAACAGGCTAAGTGAGTGGGTAAAAATTTGGCAGATGGAGTATAATGTCGGAATGTTTGAGGTCATGCACTTTGGCAGAAAAAAATCTTAAAGAGCAAGTTATTATTTAAATGGAGAAAGATTGCAAAGTGCTGCAGTACAGCAGGACCTGGGGGTGCTTGTGCATGAAACACAAAAGGATAGTATGCGGGTACAGCAAGTGATCAGGAAGACTAATGGAATCTTGGCCTTTATTGCAAAGGGAGTAGGGTATAAAAGCAGGGAAGTCTTGCTACAGCTATACAGGGTATTAGTGAGGCCACACCTAGAATACTGCGTGCAGTTTTGGTTTCCATATTTACGAAAGGATATACTTGCTTTGGAGGCAGTTCAGAGAAGGTTCATTAGGTTAATTCCGGGGATGAGGGGGTTGACTTATGAGAAAAGGTTGAGTAGGTTGGGCCTCTACTCGTTGGAATTCAGAAGAATGAGAGGTGATCTTATTGAAACGTATAAGATTATGAGGGGGCTTGACGAGGTGGATGCAGAGAGGATGTTTCCACTGATGGAGACGAGAACGAGAGCGCATGACCTTAGAATAAGGGGCCGCCCATTTAAAACTGAGATGAGGAGAAATTTCTTCTGAGGTTTGTAAATCTGTGAAATTCGCTGCCTCAGAGCTGTGGAATAAATTGAATATATTTAAGACAGAAATAGACAGTTTCTTAAACGATAAGGGTTTATGAGGAGTGGTCAGGGAAGTGGAGCTGAGTTCATGATCAGATCAGCCATGATCTTATTGAATGGCGGAGCAGGCTCAAGGGGCCGTATGGCCTATTCCTGTTCCTATTTCTTAGGTTCTTATGTAATGTTTGCCTGGCCAACAACCTTTATCCTTCCTAGGATGTGTAGCCCTACTGGTACCGAGGCTACTGCCAGTATAGGAGTTATGCAAGCCTCTTCACCATGCCTCATTGTAATGAAGAATAGTAAAACACCTTGTGCATCATACCTGGTCATTTACTAAAGCTACTGACTGCATGGCCTGCTCAACAAACTGAGTAAAGGAGAAAACCTGTACTACCTCTAGAAATATGCACACCGCCTCAGTTTTACTCTGATGTTTATTGAGTGAATATCTGGATAATTAAAATTCTACCATGATAAATCCCTCTGGGATGCAGAATAGTACCAAGTAAGGGTGGAACTAAACCTATAAAAGGGGGAAAAGGTAACTCAGAAGGCGGGGTAATAGGATCCATCTCTCATTTATTATCAACAACCGGGGGCATAAATTTAAAGTAATTGGTAGAAGGTTTGGAGGGGATTTGAGGGGAAATTTCTTCACGCAGAGGGTTGTGGGGGCCTGGAACTCTCTGCCTGAGCGGGTGGTAGAGGCAGAATCCATCACAACATTTAGGGCCCAATTTTGGCCAGGAGTTGCTCCTTTTTTTTGAGTAACCTGCTTTTTCTGGCGTAACTTAAAATCTCCGGTTTCCCCAATCAATTTGCACCAGCGTAACTCACTCAGTTACGATGTTTTAGGTTAGTTTTTTTTTCCTCAAAAGGGGGCGTTACTAGCCAGCTACGCCAGTTCTGCCCATTTAGACAACTTTGGCCAGCTAATAGTTACTCCATTTTTACTTAGACCAGCGTATGTGGCCACTTCAGAGAACCCTTGAGGAGAGTTAAAGAAATCAGCGCAGGTAGGTACATCGGAGGCCATTCGGCCTGGGATAGGGGCGGGAAGCTGAGAGGACCTGGACCTAAAGCAACCAAGCCTTGCCCTTAGCAATGTTTGCAAACAAAAACTACTAACAATTCTATAAGAAATAAAAAATTGAAGTCCTACCTTCATCTTCAAACTGCAATTCACCTGTCTGCACTCGGCCCAGGAAGGCAGTGGGCCGGTGTGGGAGGCCATTCGGCCTGGGCTAGGGGTGGGATAACGCACCCGGGAGGCCACTCGGCCAGAGCTCGGGGCGGGACAATGCACCGGGAGGCCACTCGGCCTGGGCTAGGGGGCGGAACAACGCACCGGGAGGCCACTCGGCCTGGGCTAGGGGCGGGCAGGAGAACTGATAGTGCTCCTGCCTGCCAGTGATTTCTATCAGTTCTCCTGCCCGCCCCTAGCCCAACAAAGGAGGCAGAATTTTACCTAAAGGAGCCCAGCAACACAGGGAGGAAGAACATCGCCACGCTCTCAAACTGACAGAGAGACCTACATCAATTGGGACTGTTGTTGCAGACTCGCAGCGCTACTGCGCATGTGCAGACATCACGAATCACCACTGTGCATGTGCAGACGTCCCGGCACATTTTCCAGCGCAGAACGACTGGCCAAGCTGCGCGACTGCAGTGAAGAGGCCAGACAGCGGCCAAAGTTCCAACATTTTTCGGCGCATCTGGGAACCTACGTAAGTGCGCCGAAAAACGGGTTCGGCCAAAATTGAGCCCTTAAAAAGTACTTGCATGTGCAGGTTACGGACCTAGAGCTGGAAAGTGGGATTAAGCTGGATAGCCTCTTGTTGGCCGGCACGGACACGATGGGCCGAAATGGCCTCCTGCTGTAAACTTCTATGATTCTATGATTACATGTTGTTTTTGTTTTAAAATGTGATTTACATGTTCTAATTCTGTTATTATTTCAAAAATATCTTTGTAGATGTCACTGGGAATCTGTCGCCATGTAGAGGATAAGGAAAACCCTGTGATAGAGCTGGAAATATTAGGACTTGGTACAGAGCTAAAACTGCGAACATATGATATGACTTCACACACATTTCTGAAAGAAATCAGCTTAAAATGTCCAGAACAGACAGGTAAGATTAAAAAAAAGACTTCACTCAGTTTTTATTAAATAGTAAAATTGTATTAAACATTTAAATATTCTATTTTACATGTTACCAAATGTTAGTTATGTGGTTTATGAATAACCAGATTTATAAATGATGAACTCTGGATTTCTTTTCCATAATTTTTATTTTCTGACTTGGTTTTTCCCAGTGAAAATAAATAAGTAATGAACACTTCCAGTCTGTTGAGCAGGCAGTGCAGTCAGTAGCTTGTTGTAGTAAGTTGGCTGGTATGGTAAAGGAACCAAGTGTGATCATTCTGAGTACATTAAACTTATTATTCAATTAAGGTGGACTGTAATAAAACAACGGTATAGGTGCAGCGTCCGGAATCCGGAATGTTCCAGAATCTGGACTCCGGACCGATTGGTGGCAGGGTCGTCCGGAATCCATAAAATGTTCCGGAATTCGGACCCAACGACCCTGCCGATCTCAGGCCTCGCCCCACCGCTGCTGCCCTTACCTCGAGGCCTCCTCACCGGCCTGCCCGACGACCTCCTCGTTGGAGCCCCGCCCGACGCAAACACCACCTCAACGGCCCCTGCCCAAACACCACCTCAGTGGGGCCGGCGCGACGACGACCTCCTCAGCAGGGCCCTGCCTGACAATATCCTTGGCGGGGCCCGCACGATGACCTCCTCAGCAGGGCCCTGCCTGACATCCTTGGTGGGGCCCGCACGATGACCTCCTCAGCGGAGCCCTGCCTGACAACATCCTTGGCGGGGCCCGCACGATGACCTCCTCAGCGGGGCCCTGCCCGACAATATCCTTGGTGGGGCCGGCCCAACGATGACCTCCTCAGCAGGGCCCTGCCCGACAACATCCTTGGTGGGGCCGGCCCAACAATGACCCCCTCAGCAGGGCCCTGCCTGACAACATTCTCAGCGGGGCCGGCCTGCCCGACGACCTCGATGAGGACCCGCCCGACGACCTCCACCGGTAGGCCCCGGACGGCCCGAACAGCTCCTCGGCAGGTAGCACCCCGCCCCCCCCACCCCTTTCTGACGTTCCGAAATCCGGAAATACCCGAACCTGGGCTCAGGTGTTTCCTGATAAGTGACGTCAGACAGATATTCCAAAGTCCGTAAAAATGCGGAATCCGATACAGGGTCTGTCCCGAGGGTTCCGGATTCGGGTCGCTGCACCTGTATACATTTGATATGAAACTTTCTCATTTTTCACTTAAGATTGGTGCATGTACAGTACACTATTGTCAGTTATCAACTTGGAGACATACACTTTAGGAAGATACCTCCCTTCGACTTACTTTATAGTTAAAAACATTGTCACCTTGAGGCTTGCCTCTTGTTCTCTTCCAAGAATCTGTACATCAAATCTGCAATATAGGGCCCAAGTTTCCACATGATTTGCGCCTGATTTTTAGGAGCAACTGGTGGAGAACGGACTATCTTAGAAATCGCAATTCTCCACATTTTGTTTTACTGCAGTTCTAGTCAGTTAGAACAGTTTCACTTTGGAACAGAATTTTTTCTTCAAAAGGGGGCGTATCCGGCCACTGACGCCTGATTTGAAAGTTTCCACAGTGAAAACGTACTCCAAACTAACTTAGAATGGAGCAAGTGAAGATTTTTGTAGAACTGAAAAAACCTTGTCTACACATTAAAAAATCAGGCGCAGGTTACAAATTCGGCGTCCAGAACGAGGTGGGGGGGGTGGGGGGTGGGGGGAAGGGAAGTCATTAAATTCTATAATAAATCCTTATTTATACTTATACAAATATTCTACAAATAAATCCAACCTGAATAAAAATTTAAAAGCAAAGAAAAGATTAAATAAACCATCTTCCTACCTGTGCTTCAGCCAGGGAGAATGCTGCAGGAAGCCTCAAGTTGAGGCAGCCGTTCGTTCCCGCGCGGGGGGGGGGGGGGGGGGGGGGCGGGGGAAGGAGGAAGCCGTTCGTTCCCACGGGGGGGGGGGGAGGAGGAAGCCGTTCGTTCCCGCGGGGGGGGGGGGGGGGAGGAGGAAGCCGTTCCCAACGGCGGGGGGGGGGGGAGGGAAACGGCTGCCTCAACTTTCTGAGGCTTCCTGCAGCCTTCTCACTGCTGCAAGAAGCCTCAGTGCTGATGTGCTGATGGCAATGTGCTTTTATTAAAAAATGTTCAAAAATTAAACAGCTACAAAGAACTACAAAAATGGCCGAGTGCCAATGTTTCCTTCACACTGCGCGTGTGCAAACGCTCCAACGCGCATGCGCAGGGTTGCCGGCAGGAAAAAAACTAATTTAAATGTTACCCGCCCCCTCCCACTCTCAAAATCGGCGCGAGTGGTAGGCTCCTACCCCTGGGCACCGCGCCAAGCAGACATGGAGCTGCAGGGCGCTCCAGAATCGCGCGGTTTTTTTTCGGCGCGAAAAACGGGCGCCCAACTCGGAGGGGCGCCCGTTTTTTATCGTGTGGAAACTTGGGCCCATAGTGAGTATACAGACCACTTGTAGTATCACGATGAAAATAGTTCTAAGAATCAACCAGGGTAACAGGAAAGAAGTTGGAATATCAGGGTTGGATTCCAATTTATGAATGAGAACACCATATCAAAATTTGATTCGCTATCATTCTTTAATTGTTCAACATATTCACATACTAGAATATAGCAGAATAACAAAGTAGTGCAGAAGTTACGTGGTGGTTTCAGAAGGGACCACATTTTTTCAGTATAACATATAATACTTCTATATCAAAGCCCTTGTCATCTTCAGTCGTGATATAAAAGCATACTTACTGTTCCAGGTTGCATACAGTCACATTTAAATTTTGGCACATGATATGCGCGCATTGCACAAGTGCAACAGCAACAATTTTCCTGATTGATCCTCCCATGGAGATACATTCCACTGCCAGGTTTTGCCAAAAAGCAGTGGATTAAATTACTGGTCATATGATTAGTGAATTAAATACTTCCATTTACCATTGTATAGCTTCTACATAGATAACAATAATGTCTCGACAATCACTTGTTACTAGAAATGTACCTTCTCCAAGATTAAGCCTCTGAAGATCCATACTGTCAATCAGAAGTTTTGGGGATAGATACACTGGGTCAATCTGCCCAAATATCCTGTCTGAGGTTATAATGGGTTAGGCTACACAGAGCCAAGGGGGCCGAAATTACACCTTTCTATAAGGGCCGTGACTACCTCAAAGAGGCGGCCACGGGTCGGAAGGAATCACTGCTCAGTTGACCCGGAGGGGCCGCCATTTTGTATATTGCCCTCCTTTAGTTTGGAGCGGTATACGGGACCACCCCACGTGTTTTCCCACCACGTTGTGCACATGCCGACCCTTTACCAACCAGCAGCGACCCCCTTTCGGAAATTGCCCGCCGGAAATTGCCCAGTGGGAGCGGCACTGAGATGGTGAAACTGTGCCTGCGCAGTCACCTTACCTCCCCTTTCAGAAGAGACTGGCGCCGGAATGTTTACCGACTATCACCTCATCCACATTCGCTCTGGGAATTTGTCACTACGATTTTCGCCTTCACTGCCAGAAGACAATTGTGTAATGACTGACTTACCGATTCATTTCCCTCATGGGGCACTGAAACCTAATTTCGTGGTAGACGGCGTTAAATTTCACAAGGCGCTACAGTTACTGACCAGCTGGGGTTATCTCCTCAAAATAGTTCTAGCCCTTGGTGTTCTCCTCACCGCTTACTGTCCCACCAACTTTGCATCGTCGGCAAACTTGGATACATTACACTCGGTCCCTTCATCTAGGTCATTAATATAGATTGTAAATAGCTGAGGCCCCAGCACTGATCCTTGCGGCACCTTACGAGTTACAGCCTGTCAACCTGAAAATTATCCATTTATCCTCTACTCTGCTTTCTGTTGATTAACCAGTCCTCTATCCATGCTAATACATTACCTCCAATCCCATGAGCCCCTATCTTGTGTAGTAACCTTTTATGCGGCACCATATTGAATGCCTTTTGGAAATCTAAATATGCTACATCCACTGGTTCCCCTTTATCTAAACTGCTAATTACATCCTCACAAAAACTCTAATAAATTTGTCAAACACTATTTCCCTTTCATAAAACCATGTTGACTCTGCCTAATGTTACTACTTCCTTAATAATGGATTCCAGCATTTTCCTGATGACTGATGTCAGGCTAACTGGCTTATAGTTCCCTGTTTTCTCACTCCCTCCTTTTTTCAATATCGGTGTTACATTTGCTGATCAGCTATGCTTAAGTTATTGATGATTCAAATCATTATTCCATTTCATGAATTCTGGTCTGAACAGTGGTTCTTTTAGCCACTTTTTGATCTATCTTAGTTCATCTTTTCAAAGTTGATCTGTCGGACCCATTCAATTAACCATTCATTCTCATTAGCATTTTTTGCCTTCATTGTGGAGATTGAACACACGAAGAAAAAGAATGTATATGCTGAAGCTTTTGTCACCTCCATCAACATTTTTTTTTATTTTGTCTAACTTGACCTATAGCAGTGGCCACTGGTTTATGATCATTAAATAAGCATTGTGTTTTTATTGGATGGGATTCTGAGATTTTTATTGGTTTTGTGAGGTTACAGAATCATAGAAATTTACAGCACGGAAGGAGGCCATTTCAGCCCAACGTGTCCGTGCCGGCCGACCAAGAGCTATCCAGCCTACACCCACTTTCCGGCTCTTGGTCCGTATCCCTGTAGGTTACGGCACTTTAAGTGCACATCCAAGTATTTTTTAAATGTGGTGAGGGTTTCTGCCTTAACCACCCTTTTCAGGCAGTGAGTTCCAGACCCCCACTACCCTCTAGGTGAAGAAATTTCCCCTCGTATCTCCTCTAAACCTTCCCCCAATTACTTTAAATCTATGCCCTCTGGTTGTTGACCCATCTGCCAAGGGAAACGGGTCCTTCCTATCCACTCTATCCAAGACCCTCATAATTTTATCAATCAGGTCTCCCCTCAGTCTCCTCTGTTCCAAAGAAAACAGACAAGCATCTCCAATCTTTCCTCACAGCCAAAATTCTCCAGTCCAGGTAATATTCTAATAAATCTCCTTTACACCCTTTCCAGCGCAATCACATCTTTCCTGTAATGTGGTGGCCAGAACTGCACACAGTACTCCAGCTGTGGCCTAACCAGTGTTTTATACAGTTCATACACAATCTCCTTGCTCTTATAATCCATGCCTCGACTAATAAAGGCATATGCCTTCTTAACCACCTTATCTACCTGGCCTGCTACCTTTAGGAATCTGTGGACCTGCACTCCAAGGTCCCTTTGTTCCTCTAGACTTTTCAGTATCGTACCATTTAATGTGTATTCCCTTGCCTTGTTAGACCTCCTCAAATGCATTACCTCACACTTAACCGGATTGAATTCCATTTGCCATTGTTCTGCCCACCTGACCAGAACATTGATATCTTCCTGCAATCCGCAGCTTTCTTCTTCATTATCAACTACACAGCCTATTTTAGTGTCATCTGCAAACTTCTTAATCATACTCCCAACATTCAAGTCCAAGTCATTGATATTTACCACAAAAAGCAAGGGACCAGCACTGAGCCCTGCGGAACCCACTGGATACAGCATTACAGTCACAAAAACGCCCATCAACCATTACCCTTTGCTTCCTGCCTCTGAGCAAATTTTGGATCCAACTTACCACTTTGTCCTGGATCGCATGGGCTTTTACTTTCGTGACCAGTCTGCCATGTGGGACCTTATCAAAAGCTTTACTAAAATCCATATGCACTGATTTTATCAACCCTCCTGGTTACCTCCTCAAAAAATGCAATCAAATTATTCAGACACGACCTTCCCTTAACAAATCCATGCTGACTGTCCTTGATTAATCCATGTCTTTCAAAATGAAGATTTATCTTGTCCCTCGGGATTTTTTCCAATAATTTTCCCACCACTGAGATTAGGCTGACTGGCCTGTAATTACTCCGTCTATCCCTTTCTCCCTTTTTAAACAAAGGTACAACATTAGCAGTCCTCCAGTCCTCTGGCACCACATCTGTAGCCAGAGAGGACTGGAAAATACTGGTCAAAGCCTCTGCTATTTCCTCTTTTGCTTCTCTTAACAGGCTGGGATACATTTCATCCGGGCCTGGGGATTTATCCACTTTCAAAGCTGCTATGCTCCTTAATACTTTCTCTCTCTATGTTTATCTTATCCAATATTTCACACTCCTCCTTCCTCATTGCAAAGTCTGCATCACCCCTCTCTTGTAAAAATAGATGCAAAGTATTCATTAAGAATCATACCCACATCTTCTACCTCCACCAAAGATTTCCTTTGTTGTCTCTAATAGGCCCCACTCTTTCTCAAGTTATCCTCTTGCTCCTGATGTATTTATAAAACATTTTGGGGTTTTCCCTGATTTTACTTGCCAACATTCTTTCATGCTCTCTTTGCTTTCCTGATGCATTTTTTAATTGCACCCCTACACTTCTTACACTCCTCTTGAGTCTCTGCAGTTTTGAGTTCTCGGAATCTGTCATAAGCTTCCCTTTTTTTCTTTAACTTACCTGGTTTGTCCCTTGACATCCAGGGGGTTCTAGATTGTTATTTTAGGTTCATATTTTACAATGCAGTTGATCTTTTGTGAAAACTGTAAACCTTTGTTGGATCTTTCACAATATTGAATAAAATAACAGCAAAGCGTGTCACTACATATATGTGCATGCCTGTATATCTATTATGTTAAAACTGGTGAATGGGCTGAAGCATTTCCTCTCAAATACATTGAAAACTCCTACTTTGGGCTTTATCAATGGGAAGCCCCACATTAAAAAGTGGCAATATGTACATGCAATGCCTATTACACCTGTAAGTGAATGGTATTTACATTATTAAATGCCTGTATGTTTCTATGGGCCCAAGTTTCGAGCCGCGCCTAGAACGGCGCAGTCCCGACCTGGACGCCCGTTTTTTCGCGCCACAAAGTGCGCCTAAAAAAACCCTCCAGATTCTCCACCTCCCTGCAGGTCCTCTGGCCCTCGACGCAGCGCAGCAGGAGCTGTAGGGGGCGGAGCCAGGTCCCTGCGCTGAAAACAGTGCCTGGACCTCTGCACATGCGCGCTACAGTGGGCGCGCAAGTGCAGTAGCTCCAGGTGCCCGAAACTGTGTGGGAGGGGCCCGAAGCACGCAGCCCCTAGCCCTAGCCCTGGCCGAATGGCCTCACTGGGGCTGCGTGAATAAGGCTCCTCCCACGCCCAGCTCCTGCTTTCTCCTGACCCGACTCGACTCCCGCCCCTCCGCCCCCGGACCGGACCCGACACCCGCCACCGGCCCCCGGACCGGACCCGACACCTGCTCTCCCCCCCCCGCCCCCGGACCGGACCCGACACCCGCTCCCCCCCCTCCCCTGGACCGGACCCTCCACCACCTCCACCCCGGACCGGACCCGACACCCGCCTCCCCCCCCGCCCCCGGACCGGACCGGACCCGACACCCGCTCCCCGCCTCTGCCTCCGGACCCGACTCCCGCTCCCCGCCCCCCGGACTGGATCCGACCTGACCTCCCTCCCCCCCCCGATCTGACATCCCTCTCCCTCCCCCCGACCCGGACCGTTCAGCCTCCCTTCTCCTTCACCCCCACCCCCCTCAATCTCCCTTCCCCCCCCCCCCCCCAATCTCCCTTCCCCCCTCCAATTTCCCTTGCCCCCCCCCCCCACCAATCTCCCTCCCCCCGACCCGGACCGTTCAGCCTCCCTCCTCCTTCTCCTTCACCCCCACCCCCTCAATCTCCCTTCCCCCCCC